>NC_043971.1:8291526-8349026 GCF_902148855.1 Sphaeramia orbicularis
GCTCTGCCGTTCAGTCTGGCCTCAGTCCTCGGCTTCTCCGTACACACACACACACACACACACACACACACACAGATCGCCGCCGCTCAAACCCACATGACAGCCTCCTCGGTGAGGGTTTTGTTCAGATACATTTCCCTACCAGATCGTTTGTATGAGTGCATTTGCATGGCTTCGGGTCGTGTTTGCATGCTTCTCAGTGCGACCTTTAGCTCAGACATTTGTTTTCCTTTCAGTGCTTTGTATCTTTGTCTCCCACTCTTACATGCTTGTTTTTAACATAACCAAGCTAACATTTTGACAGTAAATAGATTTAGATCAGGGGTGTCAAACATACGGACCCGTGAGCCAAAACCAGCCCGCCTAAGGCACTGAACCGGCCCGTGGGATGAGTTTGTGAAACGCAGAAATTACACTGGAATATTAAGAATAAAAGATGTCAAAATCATTTTAGCTCAGTTTCCACATACGATCTAAAGTGGATCCGACCAGTGAAATACTAACATGATAACCTATAAATGATGACAACTCAACCATTTTGTCTCTGCTTTAGTGTAAAAAATTTTAAATAGCGTTCACAAAAATTGGGATTAACCCGAAGAAATATGAACATCAACTTCAATTCAGTTCGATTCAGCTTTAGGTGAATGTGTGAGGGAATGAATGTATGGGTGTTGATATGTGAGTGAAGCATATTTTGTTTTTAGCTCACCGGCCGATAGGCTGGAAGCTACTGTCGTCATGCGGCCTCCGGCGGCAGTGGCGGCTGTCATCGTCTGTCGTCGTCTGTTGTCTGTTGTCGTCTGTTGGCTGTCATCACCTGTTGTCTGTCATTGTCTGTCATCGTTTGTCATCTGTCATCGTCTGTCATCTGTTGTCTGTCGTCGTCTGTCGTTGTCTGTCGTCTGTCACCATCTGTTGTCTGTTGTCATCTGTCGTCATCTGTTGTCTGTCATTGTCTGTTGTCTGTCGTCGTCTGTCATCGTCTGTTGTCTGTCGTCATCTGTCGTCGTCTGTTGTCGTCTGTTATCTGTCATTGTCTGTCGTCTGTCATCGTCTGTTGTCTGTCACCGTCTGTTGTCTGTCATCGTCTGTCGTCTGTCATTGTCTGTTGTCTGTCGTCATCTGTTGTCTGTCATCATCTGTTGTCTGTTGTCATCTGTCGTCGTCTGTTGTCTGTCGTCTTCTGTCATCTGTCATCGTCTGTCGTCTGTTGTCGTCTGTTGTCTGTCGTCTGTTGTCTGCCATTGTCTGTCGTCTGTTGTCTGTCATCGTCTGTTGTCTGTTGTCTGTCATCGTCTGTTGTCTGCCATTGTCTGTCGTCTGTCTGTCGTCTGTCATCGTCTGTTGTCTGTTGTCGTCTGTTGTCTGTCATCGTCTGTTGTCTGTCGTCGTCTGTTGTCTGTTGTCTGTCATCGTCTGTTGTCTGCCATTGTCTGTCGTCTGTTGTCTGTCATCGTCTGTTGTCTGTTGTCATCTGTCGTCTGTTGTCTGTCATCGTCTGTTGTCTGTCGTCGTCTGTTGTCTGTCATCGTCTGTTGTCTGCCATTGTCTGTCGTCTGTTGTCTGTCATCGTCTGTTGTCTGTCGTCATCTGTCGTCTGTTGTCTGTTGTCTGTCATCATCTGTTGTCTGCCATTGTCTGTCGTCTGTTGTCTGTCATCGTCTGTTGTCTGTCGTCGTCTGTCGTCTGTTGTCTGTTGTCTGTCATCGTCTGTTGTCTGCCATTGTCTGTCGTCTGTCGTCGTCTGTTTGCATCTGTCGTCCGTTACAAAACGTTCAATCGTCTTCTTCTCCGAAACTACAATTCCGATTGACTTCAAACTTGGTATACAGCTTCTTTATGATGATGTCAACAAAAGTTAGTGAAATTATTTGGATCCGTATCTGATTCTGGATTTGGTGCCACTTTGAAAAATTTCCCCATTATAAGAGATAGGAAGTGCCAGTAAGCTACAGGGCCATTGGTCCAATTTTTATATTTTGTTTTTATTGAGATATATATATATATATATATATATATATATATATATATATATATATATATATATATATATATTTATTTATTTATTTATTTATTTATTTATTTATTTATTTATTTATTTATATTTTATAGTTATTATTACTATTTATTACTATTACTATTTTATGCGTCTGTATCGTAATAGTGCACCTGAATTTCATTTTACATTCTGTATAATGACAATAAAGTATCTTATCTTATCTTATCTTATCTTTATAGAGCACATTTCATGCACAAGGCAGACTCCATGTGCTTCACAACAGGTATATAACATAAAAAAAATCATAAAAAAGACAGTGCAAGTAAACAATCATATGAACACACACTTAAACTCACACATGTGCACACACAAGTCAACAGAGCGCTATTGGAAAAAGGAACGTTTTTAACATGTTTTTAAAAATAGCTACTGCTGTGGCAGTTCTGAATGTCTGAAATGTCTTAAATAAGTTTAATTTTAACAATATTTTGCCTGTTAATAAATGTTTTGTGTATTTGTAGATCTTGTGATCTGAAAGTTGTAATGCACATGTGTAAATGATAAAGGGAGGCAGAATATTGTTAAATTTCTCTTATTTTTCTCACAAAATTTTATTGACATCTTTAACCCATGAAGACCCAGACCTACTTTTGTGGCACTTTCCAAATTAATTTTTCTCTATGTTTAACTTTACCTAAAGGTGCGAATGACCTCTGTCACCAATTTTTCATCAGATCTGTAAAACCCCAGTCATAGCCTAAGTATCACGAATCCACAAGTCTCTCTGTGATTACTCACCTGAATCTCTTCCCTCACAGTGAACAGATTCTCAGTGTACTCCACCATAAACCGTCCATTTGTTTACAAACACAGCCTGTAGGTCACTTGGGCATTTTTGGAAATTCATCGTGACATGCATTGTGGGAAGTGGAGCTCCACGCAGCAAACAAATGGACTGTTTCTGGTGGAGTACACTTCAAAAGTGTTCACCATGAGGGAAGAGATTCAGGTGAGTAATCACGGAAAGACTAAAGGATTCATGATACTTAGGCTATGACTGGGGTTTTACAGATCTGATGAAAAATTGGTGATGAAAGTCATACGCAGCTTTAAGTGATTTATCTCCATTTATTATAATATTATCGTCTATTTTTTTTTTTTTAATGAAGACAATGTTCACATATATGTGTAAGAGCATTAAAGTGTCATCTTGTGACTGTAAAAACTTTAATTTCAGACCATGAACGATAAAAGAAAACAACCATGAAAAAAAAATTTATCCTCTGTATTTTGTGTTTTTCCAGTAAAATTCAAGTATTTTCCTGTATTTAATTTACACGTCATGTAGATCTGTATAAAAGCTCAGTTTAAAGTTGAGGGTTATTATATAAAAATTTATGAACAGAGTCTGTATGTTGTTCTAATTTTACATTATTTTAAATGTGATGGATCTCGCCATGACTGAGGACAACCTTATTAAAGCCAACTCTTTGCTTTGGTTCCAAAAGTATTTATTTTGTATTCATCTTATTAATGTATGATAAAAACTAGAAAAGCACTCGGAGCGCAAACCTCCACCAAGGCAGATCAGCCCCCCCACCCTCCGATCAACACTAAAATTTAATCATTTGTTCCTTGTGCCAGTATCAACATTTCCTGAAAATTTAATTGAAATCTGTCAGCAGTTATTTTGCTAACAGACAGAGAAACAAACAAACCCCGATGAAAACATAATGGCGGAGGTAAAAACCTACAGTTTTATGTGATTTGAAGCATTCATAATGTTAATTTTGATTGGCTTCGGCTCATTGAACCCTCACCAGGGCTCCAACCCACCATTGTCCTGCTGATTTTTAACCAACTAGCCCAGAAACAGGATAACACATTCTGCGTTGTGTTGAGGTTAACAATTTAACGAGCGAGTACAGAAACGAGCCCCAGGTGAGGCAAAGTTTAATTAAAGTGTGGAACAGTTTTTCAATATATCTTTTTCTTTAATTCTAGAAACATTTTACCCCAAAAAATTTGAGTTGTCATATATATTCCTACTTTGTGAGAGATTTTTTTTTTTTTTTTTTTTCCATTCTTTGTTTACTTGGAAAAGCAAGTTATACAAAACTTCCCTTTCAGGCTAAATTCCATATCCACATGTCAAATTTGAAAGACGATGCAAATCCAAGATTTTTAGTCAGATATACACAGTAAAATCACCAGTGTTTATATAACACTTAAAGAGTTCATTTTAACACTACCTCAGTGAACATATGGTCCCTATTTACAAAGTGTAAAATTTACACTGAACATAGAGTTACATTTCCAGAGTCAACTTTACTCTAGTAAGAGTTAATATTTTACACTACACTACACTAATTAGTGTCAGTCAAGTTTTACACTATGTGAGAAGTAACACCCATAGTGTTATTCACATTCAACACTGAAGAGTTAAGTGTTAAGAAATAACTTTTCCAGTGTTAAACCTACTTAACACTACATGTTGATAAATAAATTACTCCAAAGAGTGTTGATTTTTAACTGCCTCCTACCAGTGTTACATATGATGTACTATAGTCCCAGTGTCTACAGGGGCCAAACAAAGATAACATTATTTCTGTACACAATTTATTCCAAGTAAAAATGAAATACTGCAATTAAAAGTAAACATAAAATGACATGTAAAATGAAAGCCACCGACCCGATATCACGTTATCCATTTGAAATTTGGTATTTGAAAACACGTACCCAACACTGACAATGACGACGTAACTTTATTGTCGCACACAGATTCTGCATGGATGAAATAACAAAAGCAAGAGTTTATTTACACAAAATTACAAACGCAGTTTTTCGATGTGAGGAAGATGGCGATGCCACAGTCCAACTTCTCACTCAGTTTGAACGCGGAGGTTGGTGGGCGGGGCTTTTCAGAGTCATTATTTTTTTAACACTGAAAGGTATCTTGCTCTTATCGGTGTTGAATTAACTTTGAGAGAGTCGATTTACTTTAACACTGAATATATGACACTGACAGTGTAAAACCTCTGTTAACTCCAATTATTTTCACCAACACTGGAAGTTATCTTGTTAAATTTTACTCTGTCCATTGTTGGAATAACTCCGAAAGAATTAAAATACTTTGACACTGCATTTTTTACACCAGCAAATTTACTGTGTAGAACAAATAAAATAAATAAAGAAAAGTAGGTTAGAGGAGGGGGCTTACTCTGCTACTTCATCAACCAGATAAAACACATTAAGGTGTGTATGTTTACATTAACCAAACAGAAATGTGTATCATATAAATGTTTTCACATAACCGATGTATTCAATTCACACCCATCACAAATTTAACATAGTTTGTCCATTTTGACCAAATAGTGAAAAAAGCTTCCCTTTGACCCTTAAAACATAATATCAATTTCTCCAGAATGAAAATATCCTGCTAGATATTGGTCCATTCTTCCGTTATGGATGCTTCAGGCTTTAACCCTTCTCTAGTGATAGTACTTTGTGAGAGAATTTAGTTCTGACTGTTTTCATACAATCTGTGCTGCAGATTTAGACTTCCAGGCATCGATTGACAGACAAACCCAACAGAAGTAATGCAGAGAAATCAAGGTCATGTTCATTTTTATAAAAACACAATAACTGTGTCTTGGCAAGGAGTTTAGAAATCAGACTATTTTTTTTAATGTGTCTCAGCTGGATCTTCAGGAGTGTTTTGTGCCACTTCTGGATCTAAACCACATGCAGCTGCTCTTTATTTGACGGCTGTTGACCATCTGTTCACCTTATGATCACATTCCAAAAGTTTTAATAGAGTTCAGGTCTGAAAATGTGGAAGAGTCTCTTAATATTTTCCAGAGGGGTTATCTAATATGATCTTTACACCCTCTGATACATCCCATAAATGCAATTAGTGCCCAAAGCAGCAGAACGAGAAATGCCACAAAATGCCACAGGTTAAAATTCAGTGTCACATTTAAACTCCTGGTTTAGTGATATAAACCATGGTTGAGAGTAAAATACGTCTATTTTAACTTTAATTATCATGGTTATAGTGATAAATATGGTTTGGAATATGAATGTTGGATGGCAAAGTATAGCCTTGGTATCATAGGACTACCCTGGGACACCATAAAGGGGGGGTAAACATTTGACTTAGTGATTTATTCCGAACATGCAATGAAATTTAACATATATGCGAACAAGTAAAACATGCATAACTAGAAAAGCACTCGGAGAGCGCAGATCTCCGCCCCCCCAATCACCACTAAAATGTAATCATTCCTTCAATTTCCTGAAAATTTCATCAAAATTAATCCGTAACGTTTTGAGTTATCTTGCTAACAGACAAACCCGATGAAAACAGAATCTCCGCCATTCCTTGGCAGAGGTAACAATACAAATATCAACAATCATAACAATCTATGATAGAAGAACATCACAATAGTTCCATTTACATGCCTGAAAACATGATAAATTCATGGGGCCTGGCATTTCCAGGGGGCCCAGCGGATATAGGTTAAAAGTTGTGAAAATTTTGTGTAAGCTCCGCAGTAAAAGAAAGGCATAGAAGCCGGGAGTTGGACATTCAAAGTTAAGTTTTAGTTTTGTTTTTCACGCCTGTTGCAGTTGTAACAAAAACACAGAGAATCACAGAGAAAACTGTCTGACCAATCAGTGGTCTGCAGTGTTTATACGTCATGGTTTAGTATCGCGTGGAAGCTCGGCGGAGGTGATACCAAAAAACTAGTACCGGGTACCAGATTCCAGGTCCTTTTTCGTCATGGAAATGCAAAAAGGCCGAGTCGAGTCGAGCCAGTAGCACGTAGTGGAAATGCGGCATTATACTGCGGACCTTAGACGAAATTTTCACAACTTCTAACCTGTATCCACTGGACCCCCTCCACTGCTCTATGGGTCCCATGAATTTGTCATGTTTACCCCCCCTTTACGCTGCCCCAGCTTTCACCTACTGTAAAAGTTCTTTCTACACAGTTCTCATCCAATCTGGTCACTTTCTGATGCTTGGATCAAAGACTCGTGGGGTTCATTTTCCTCAACATGGACAGAGTGACTCATTATTCCCTCTAGTGGCCTGTCGCTGGAGATAAACTTCAGTTCATATCTTCACAATCCAGTACATTGTCGTCTTTGGCAGAATTTCACCGCTCTTTATTCGAAACCCTCTGATGACATTTAACAGTTTTTAATACTACGTTACAGCCCCTTTAAAATACACTGAAGCCATCTGTGTGCTTTTCATTTCTGCTTCAAGGCTGTGATTCGGTGTAAGAAGCATCTGGTTTTTACTTTTTTCTGCTGGAGGTTACTCTGACAACCTTATCGTACTCGATTTACACCTTGAAATGAAGGATGAGCAGTGGTCTTTAGTGTAAAGTATCCAAGCATCCTCCCAAAACTCCTGCCGATTTATTTATTTATTTATTTATTATTTAACCTTTGTTTTAGCTTAAATAATAGGTTAGTTCTCAACTAAGTAAGTTAGTTTAGAACTGATTCTCATTTTCAATAATGACCTGGACATGTATGAGGTCTTAATACAGGAGGTCCTCGGGTTACGCGGTACTCGACCTACGCTGTTTCGACTTTACGACGCCTGAGTCTCGTCCGCCAGTTTGTCTCCAGCCCCATAGTGTAGAGTGTCTGTGTTTGTGCTCCGTAATTTTCTCGGTATCCTCGCCTTTTTCACCCTCCTTTTATCACATCATGGCCCCAAAAAAGGAAGCAGGATCTTCTAGCGATGCTGGTCCAGCCAAGAGGAAAGCCATTACGATGGAAACGAAGCTGGATATCATCAAAAGGTCGGAGAAAGGCAAGACGCCAACGAACATTGGTAAAGCCTAAGGCTTCAGTCGGTCGACCGTGGCGACCACTATTAAGGACAAAGCCCGTAATATGTGTATTTGGATATTTATTTAGAGATTTAGGGGGTATTTAGGGGGTATTAAAGGGTTAATTCCGACTTACGCGGAAATTCGGGTTACGTCGCCAGCGTAGGAACGGAACTCGTTCGTAACCCGAGGACCTCCTGTACACAATTTGGATTTTTTGGTAAAATCCGGTTTTTGTGAGTGCTCGTTCACATCGCACATTAAATGCGACTTCCATCAGTTTTGAGTGTGAACTGAATGCAACCCTGAAGTGACCCGCATGTGCAAAAGAGGTCCTGACTTAATACGTGACAACACAGGTACAACACATGTACTGTGTTTACGGAAGGAAATATGGAGGCCTCTCATCTCGGTGCTCCTCCTCCTGGGACACAGAATTGTAACGTTTGTCGCATTTCAATGATGTAAAGGTCGAATAAATGCAACCTGGCCGTTCAGACTGAAGTCGCATTGAAAAATATGACATACTTATCGGATTTAGGACCACATATGAAAGTGGCCTGGGTCGGATTTAGCTGTTCAAACTGTCTTTAACAGATCGGATACGGGTCACATATGGGCAAAAAAATCAGATTTGGGCCACATTTGCCTCCAGTGTGAACGTAGCCATAGAGACGGACAACCAATCAATGGACAATTTAGCTTAACCAATTAACCTACCAGACCAGTGGTTCTCAAACTTTTTACAGTGGAGTACCCCCTGAAATATACTTTTTTTTTTTTTTTAATCCAAGTACCCCCAACTCTTGCTTCAACATTTCTGATTGAAAAAAAATTTGGCAAAATTTGTTCCTATGCCAAATGTGTCTGTTTATATTTTCAAAACATTATAAACAAACAATATATATTTAACTGTAATATATACCAAAAAATTACATTTTTTAAAGTAAATTCTGTGCAAAATATAAAATGAAAAGTGCCCTCTTTTATTGATAAGAAACATAAATAAATTGGTCATTAATTTATAAATGAACCTTCCATTAACAAAAAATAATGACTTTGCTTCTCAAATAAAGTAATTTTGAATGATTTAAAATAGAAATGTTCTTAAAATGTTACCAAAGCTTAAACAAGATGACTGACAATAAAACTATTGTATGAATGTATTTATTGTTTTTTTTATATTTCATCATTAATTCTCATTATTTATTTTGTATTCAGTACATGATGACTTATTTAATGTATTTTTCCCCAAAAATTTTAAGTACCCCCTGGGCTCCATGTACCCCTGGGGGTACCCCACTTTGGGAACCCCTGTTCTAGTGCATGTCTTTGGAAGGTGGGAGGAAGTCGGAGTTCCCTGTGTGGTCTTTAAAGGGGTCATATTTTGCTAAACCCACTTTTATTAGTCATTGGTTCATTTATTTGTGTTTGCACCCTAAAAGTTCATACCGTTTGAATTTGAACCCTCCAGGTGCTGCAAAGCTATCTTTGTATTAATTTTGGCAAAAATCGAGTGGATTTCAACAACCCGTTTCAATTCCTGCTTAACTTGTTATGTTTTATAACTAGTTACGTCATGACATTTGCACATATAAGGTCAAGACTTTTGACAAACATTCCTCTGAGTACGACATTATTGTTAATCAGCAGCAGCAGTTGTAGTAAAACTGAAAATATGTCCAAACTTTG
This sequence comes from Sphaeramia orbicularis, assembly GCF_902148855.1. Classification (NCBI taxonomy): domain Eukaryota; kingdom Metazoa; phylum Chordata; class Actinopteri; order Kurtiformes; family Apogonidae; genus Sphaeramia; species Sphaeramia orbicularis. The sequence goes on from NC_043971.1 coordinate 8,301,076, forward strand.
AGAGGATTACCTAAAATGTTCAATTGTTGGTTGTACTAACAAACACGAGTGGTTGAATGGGACAGAGCTCACAGTAAACAACCTGGAGGGGGTGGGGTTATTTACATTTAAAGGGCCAGCGCTCAAAACCACCTTTCTGGTGTCATTACTCAGAAATAGGGTTGAAGATGGACCTGTAGAGTTGAATTAATGAAGAATTCAGACCCAAGCAGAGCATTTACAGTTTATGAAGACCACAGGGAAATGTTTTAAAATGCATAATTCCATTTAAAAGAAGCAAAATATCACTGCTTTAATAGGAGTCTGCATGGTTCTAGAGGACAAAATATAAGTGTAGATCATATTGGACCAGTTTCATAAATGACCCGGGCGTCATTTTAACAGGACAACACTAATTGGAAAATAACCCTCATCGTCAGTACCGTTTGATTTAATTACTTCTAAGGCGTTGTTTTATGGTACATATATTCATGCAACTTCACAGCCTTTTTTCCCCTTCCTGTAAATTTTCTGCTCGTTTGGGTTGATGCTGAGCTTCTTTGCATCCTCCAGAAATTGCGGCTGCCAGGGTTTGGTTGGACAGCGATCCAGGCTCTTTTTTTTTCCGCCGCCTCTTTGTCTCCCACTCTTTGATGTGTCGGTTCAATCGGACCAGAGTCGGGCAGGCAGCCATGTCCATCAGCTCCATCCATCAAGCAGTGGGCCGGGCGGTGGAGAGAGAGGATGACGGGCAGCAGAGAAGGGGCAGATGTTTCGCGGGAACTGATATGTGTTTGCGTCCACGAGGGATGTCATTACGAGGCGGACACAGAAACATGTAGCTGATTAGTGGCTTATTAAGTCAAGGACACTGACTCAGTTCCACACATCGATGCCATCCTGGCATGTGGCGCTGATGGGCTGCCAGTAACTGAAACCTGAGTGTGTCAAAAAGATAACCTCTTCTTCTAATTAACCACTGCTTTGATTTGAACCTTCTAACCCCTGAGACACGATTCCAGGTAAAGGTGCTGCTGTGTTATTGTCGTCTGTTTCAGGTTCATAAAAGCTGCTGTGAGTATGTGCTAGTGTTCCTTTTCTTCAGTGGTTTGGTTTTACTGTGTGTTTTAGAGTCAAAACAAGTGGAATAAAAGAAAAAGACAAAGAGAGGAACTGAAGTATGACAGGTTTTTACTAAAGAAAGCACTCAGAATGTACATCAACAACAGATTTAGGATGTTGAACATGAACTGTGAACTGGAACACACGGAACAACAAAGATTTGAATTTGGGCCCAATAGTTTTTGTTTTGGGCTTTTTTTTGTAAATCAGTCCAGCTGCTTTTTGGCACCTGGCTGAACTCCAAAAAGCAGTTATTTGATCAAAACTCGGTAAAAACACAGTAAAAAAAAACAAACAAACAAGAAAATCACAACAGTAAAAACACAACACAAGGAAAATGGTGTAAAAAAACAAAAAAAAAAGCCCAAATTATTGTTACTAGCGGCATAGTACCCGTGGTGCCATTGTACGATAGCATGAGAGGCTAAAAGCACTCAGCATACCTCACAACATTTGAATACGGACATAAAATAAAATTGTGCCTAGTAGATAGATGTTTGTATTCATTTGGTGAGTTTGGTGGCAATCAGGCCTATGAAGGCTGAGGAAAACCCGTACAAACATCCTCCTGTGCTGCAACATTGGGACATCAAATAGACAAACACGCACCGGACACAGAAAAGTCCGTTATAGTAGGATAGTGAGTCGGTCTTACACACTACTCTGTGTTTTGCCCCCATTACACAGGTGGCAGAGGGCGCACTGAGCATGCTCAGATGTCTATGGAAAGAAAAAGGTTTATTCTATTAGCATGTATTGACATTTTTGTATTCAGCAAACGGTTGGCTTTTTAGGAATATTTAAAATAAGGCAATGTCTACTGGACAGTACTGTGGCACCAAATATGGGTTTGTCTGTTGCCACAGACCAATCAAATGTCAGCATTTGTGCAAGAGCCAATCACAGATACTGTTCCATGAGCTCATTCTCCTCTTGTTGCCACAGTACTGTGGTGATATATGGCGTATATGTCAGTTCATTCATTTGTGCGTTGTGCTACCACAGTACTGTGGCAACTGATGGAAGAAATGACAAAATAGTGATAGTATATAGTACAGAATAGGAATTATTATTCTAAATACTCTGTATGTTGTTTTGTGGTGTTCTTTGCCTTGGAGGCTGGAGGAGGTGGGCGGGGCTACATGTTAGATGTGGCAGTGTGCCATGTGACTTCAGTTCTGGGTCAGTTCAGTGTATTGAGTGCTGTGGTCCGAATTCTGCACTATGAACGTTGTCCCAGTGGCAGATTTACAGCAATGTCGGATTTACCTACCGACCCTGTGCATTCCCCCACCATGTTTGAAAATCTTCAGAAAAAAGGAAAAGGAAAAAAAAAAGGAAATGCTACTCTGACTGGGGATTGAACCAGAGTCTTCCATGTTGCAAGGTTATTATTGTTAACGAAAACTAACGAAATGACAAAAACTAGAATAGAAAAAACATTTTCATTAACTGAAATAAATAAAAACTATAATTAAAAGAAAAAATGATAACTAACTGAAACTGTATTGTGTGCTTACAAAACTAACAAACGTATAAAAATTATGGGTAAAATTCCCTTCATTTTCTTCTTTGTCAGTGTCGGATTGATATGAAATCATTTATTTTGCTCTAGCAATTTTAGCTAGCGGCACCATACGACACTTCATGGTCCGTCACTTCTCATCACTTGTGATTTACAGTCGTCTTCTTGTCCCCACTCTACCTGGAAATGTGGAGACTAAAGTTGGGAGAAAGCAGAGTCCTGTATGCGATTTATAGGAATATGACAGCGAGAAAGAGAAAAGATACGACAAAACTAAAATTAATGCTAAAACTAAACTAAAGCTAAGCATTTAGAAAAAAATGAAAACTAATAAAAACTAGCAAACCTGCTCTAAAACGAGTTAAAACTAACTGAATTAGAGAAAAAAAAGTCAAAACTAAATAAAACTAAACTAGAATGAAAAATCCAAAAAAACCTTTCCATGTTACAGTCCAATACATTACTGAGTGAGCTAAAAGTCAGTTATGTCTCAGGTGGACCTATCTGATTGTCTTGGTACTTTTTCGGAACATAAGTTACCAGTCTAGACATGATAATACGAGAGCGCTGATTGGCTCTGTGGTAATAGACAAACCCATATATCATGCCACAGTACTGTGTCAATAGCCACTTAGTTAGAATAAATCCTACATTCAGAACGCTCACCACAGACACATCAGGGGTTAAAGGGTTCATATCCTTTTCATATGGACAAAAATAACACGACACTGCAATGTTATTGTTTCGAGTATATAGTCTTCCGGTGTCGGCCTTGGGCAGGGGGACTCAGAAGTACATAAGGTTTGTGGATTTATCTCTCAGAAAGCCCACATTGTGTTGTGCTAAGTAAATAAAGCAGCTCCCTAAGGGCGTGTGGGGATTGTAGGAATTGAGGGAAGTGGACAGTGCAGCGGAGAGAGGGCTTTATTCCTGATCCGGGACAATGGCTAAATTGGTAATGCTGAGAATCTCATCTGTGCCCTATGTTTTCTCCTTTAGTTGGATCTCCTGAGTTGTCCTCTGTTTCCTCTGAGCAATAAGCCCTGCCACGTGTTGTTAGAAATGTGGGTTTACTCCAAATCACATCTGCTGTCCAGCCTCGTCCAGCAGCCTTTTTCTTCCAATCCACTTCCTTGACTCCTCTTTTTTTTCTATTTTTTTTTTTTATCACCTCTCTTTAATACATGCTTGCCACTGTGTGAGGTGCAGCTTTTCGTGTCTGCATTTCATGTGTTTTTTGACGGGTCGGCAAATAAATGGGTTCAGGGTTATGAACACGCTCAGAATTACAGGCAGAGGTGGACCAGGTAATAGACCTCTGGGTAGCCTCGCTCAAACACTGTTTCACTGATGCTATTCTTTATAAAACAGCAATAATATTTCTCTGGACAGTACTGATTAAGTAGTTTTGTGTGGAGAAGGAAATGAGAGCCACAGCTTTGGTCTGTTTTAATAGCTACCATCACTCATATGTGTAATAATAACATTGTGTGTGATGTTTTCCAAGATGTACAAACATAACATCAAGTGTTTTTACAGGAGCAGCCAGGTGAGCAGTTAGCTTCTAAAAAACCCCCCATATGTACTCTGATTAACCCTTTCATGCATAGTTTAACCCTGTAAAGCCTGAACCATTAAATCATCGACAGAAAATTTCAGTTCTTTGAAACTGGGGCCTTTATTGGTCCTTCTGAACAACCAATTTTTTTTTTTTTTTTTCCAAATATCAATTTCCATTTATGAGTTTCAATTTTGTATCATATTTGATACGTCAAATATTATTATTTTTTGATGTCATTATTTATAGGTTGTTATTATGCTATTTTTTTCCCTCCTCCCAATCTCTTGGCAATAAAGTAATCTATTTCAATCTGTCAGTGAGAAGAAGAGGGCTGAAATTAAAAAAAAAAAAAGAGGAGATTGAGATTACATTATGTCTGTAAATAATGACAACTTCAATTTTTTGTCTTTATTTTAGTGCATAGGTGTCAAACATGCGGCCTGGGAGCCAAAACCAGCCTGCAAAATGAATTTACAAAGTGCAAAATGCAAAAATTACCCTGAAGATATTAACAGTCAAGGGCATCAAACACAAAAATAATATCATAATAACCTAGAAATAATGAGTCCAAATTTTCTTCTTGGTTTAATGTGAGTTTAATTTCAGTTTTTTTAGGTTATTCACATCGTTTTTGTTTGGATAGTTTATAAAAGTATTTTCATAATTTAATGTTGGTTTTTTTTGCACTAAAACCAAAACAAAAATTTGGAGATGTCATTATTTATAGGTTGTTATTATGCTATTTTTTTCCCTCCTCCCAATCTCTTGGCAATAAAGTAATCTATTTCAATCTGTCAGTGAGAAGAAGAGGGCTGAAATTTAAAAAAAAAAAGAGGAGATTGAGATTACATTATGTCTGTAAATAATGACAACTTCAATTTTTTGTCTTTATTTTAGTGCATAGGTGTCAAACATGCGGCCCTGGGGCCAAAACCGGCCCGCAAAATGAATTTACAAAGTGCAAAATGCAAAAATTACCCGAAGATATTAACAGTCAAGGGCATTAAACTCAAAAATAATAGCATAATAACCTAGAAATAACCATTTTTTTCTCTTTGATTTATTGCAAAGAACATTAAATTCTGATATTCTTTAACAATAAAATGTCAATAACCTGAACAAATATGAACAACCTGAAATATCTAAAGAAAAATAAGTGTAATTTTAACTTTATTCTGCCTGTTTTGTGCCTTGGTAGATCGGATCCGTAATGCACATGTATATATCATAAGTTGAGGCATAATATTGATAAAATTGTTTTTATTTTTCTTCAGAAATTTCATTTTTTTCCCAGTTATTCACATCTTTTTTGTTTTGGATAGGGTAGTTTCATCATTTAATGTTATTTTTTGCCCTGAAAAATTTGGAGTTGTCATTATTTATAGGCTATTATGCTATTATTTTACTGGTTCCGGCCCCCTGGAGATCAAATTGGGCTGAATGTGGCCCCTGAAAGAAAATGAGTTTGGCATCCCTGATCTAATGGATTGATCTGAACTATTTGCTAAGTTTGGTGCAGGTTTGTCCATTTTTTTGAACCAGGCAACATGGTTTACAGAGAGTAAATGGATAGTGATAAATATGCCACAAACACACAGCAGAAAAACAGTATAATACAAGTCATTGTTAAAGGTTTTCTGTGTGTAATGAGTGTTTATTTTGTCCTCTCTGGGCTTTTTAGCTCAGGGCATATTAACTCAAAGAACATAGGTGACACTAATGCACCTTAAAGCAGGATGCCACATGGTGTAAAAAGGAAAAAGGAGGAGAGGAAGCGATGATAGAAACACCAGGCTGCAGCATGTTCCTCTGTAAACATAAGCAGCTCATTCTAAGATAGTGAAAATATGTCTTTTTTTGCATGATTATCCACCAGGGAAAACATAATTATGAATATTATATTCCATTCCTGCCATTAAATCCTACACATTCTACTAAAGCTCCCACGCTAGACCTGTAAGGAAGAACCCAGTGGTTTCCAACATTGTCTTAAAAAAGCAGAAACACATTTCAGATGCCTCAGAGTTTGTAAATGGCTCCAGCAAATACTGTTTTTCCATCGAAACTTCTAACATGATTGCACTTAAATAAATGGGACGGGGGGGCGTTATAGTGCTCTGTATGTAACGCCCCCCTTACCTCATCATGAACCACCTTGTTGCATCCATCCCCCCTCTGAAACAAGTTGTCTTGTGTGAGAGTTGGGGGGATCTGATGGAGCTTATATACGTAGCATAGGTAGTGCCCCCCTTGCGAACGGGGGGGGATGCGACAGATATTACCACTGAAGACCGGGGGGGGGGGCACGGAAATTCGCCACTAACATAACATACTGCTTGATATTGATACTTATACACACGGTGCGATTTGTTTGGGGGGGGGGGGGGGCGTTATAGTGCTCTGTAGGTAACGCCCCCCTTACCTCATCATTATCCTCCTTGTTGCATTGCATCTGTCCACCCTCCGAAACAAGTTGTCAAGTGTGAGGGGGGCGGGTCTGATGGGGCTTATATACATACCATAGGTAACGCCCCTCATGACTGGGGGGGGGGGGGGGGGGGACGGACGCGATAGACGTTACCACTGAAGACCGGGGGGGGGCACGGAAATTCGCCACTGACATAACAATACTGCTTGATATTGATACTTATACACCGGGCGTGATTTGTTGGGGGTGGAGGGCGTTATAGTGCTCTGTAGGTAACACCCCTCTTACTCATCATTATCCACCTTGTTGTATCCATCCCCCCTCCAAAACAAGTTGTCGAGTGGGGGGGGGTCTGATGGAGCTTATATGCGTAGCATAGGTAGTGCCCTCCTTTCGAACGGGGGGGGGGGGGGGGGGGGGACGCGACAGATATTACCACTGAAGACCAGGGGGGGCACAGAAATTCGCCACTGACATAACATACTGCTTGATATTGATACTTATACACAGGGTGTGATTTGTTGGGGGGGGGGCTTATAGTGCTCTGTAGGTAACGCCCCCTCCTTACCTCATCACTATCATCCTCGTTGCATCCATCCCCCCTTCAAAACAAGTTATCGAGTGTGTGGGATGGGGGGGTCTGACGGAGCTTATATACGTAGCATAGGTGGTGCACCCTTTATGACGGGGGGGGGGGGGGATGCGACAGATGTTACCACTGAAGACCAGGGGGGACGTGGAAATTCACCACTGACATAACATACTGCTTGATATTGATACTTATACACAGGATGTGATTTATTGGGAGGGGGGGGCTTATAGTGCTCTGTAGGTAACGCCCCCCCCCTTACCTCATCATTATCCTCGTTGTTGCATCCATCCACCCTCTGAAACAAGTTGTCGAGTGGGGGGTGGGGTCTAATGGAGTTTATTCATGTGGCATAGGCAGCGCCCCTCACAACTGGGGGGGGTGGGAATGTGACAGACATTACCACTGAAGACCGGGGGGGGGGGCACAGAACTTCACCACTGACATAACATACTGCTTGATATTGATACTTATACACAGGGTGTGATTTGTTGGGGGGGGTTATAGTGCTCTGTAGGTAGCGCCCCCCCTTACCTCATCATTATCCTCGTCGTTGCATCCATCCACCCTCCGAAACAAGTTGTCAAGTAGGGAGCAGGGTGGGGGGGTCTGATAGAGCTTATATACGTAGCATAGGCAGCGCCTTTCACAACCGGGGGGGTGGGAACACGACAGACATTACCACTGAAGACTGGGGGGGGGGGCATTGAAATTCGCCACTGAGATAACATACTGCTTGATATTGATACTTCTCCATTGGGTGGGATTTGTTGGGGGGGGGATCACCCCCCCCCCTCTGGTTTTTACATCCCGATTTCTGCTGAATGAATTTCATCATTGGGGGAGGGGGGGGGGGGGACCAATGGAAATTACAGGCAAGTTGTGACAATTTTCTTCCACCTATATCCTACATTACTGGCACTAACGTTCACCTGAACTGAACTGTCGGCAGTCTCAGAATTCGCAACTGTCCCCATGCACTGGGGCGCCGTAAAGGGGGGGGTTAATGTGACAAATTCATGGGGCCCAGCATTTGTGGGGGGGCCCATAGAGCAGTGGAGGGGGTCCAGTGGATACAGGTTAGAAGTTGTGAAAATTTCATGTAAGATCCACTGAATAATAGAAGAATAGAACCACAGAGTTGGACGTTGAAAGTATGTAAAGTTTCACTTTCGTTTCACGCCAGCGTTAGTTACGTTAGTTATGGACCACACCCCCATGTATAGAACTGCCCCCCCCCCCCCCCCCCCCAAAAAAAAAAAACACAAAAAAGACAAACAAAAAAAACAAAAAAAACCATCCCTCCCTCTGTTTTTTTTTTGTTGTTTTTTTTTAACAAATCACACCCTGCCTATACAGACTAACACCCCCCATTTCAGTCTCAGCAACCCCCCCTCTCAGCGTTCTCGATCCAAATGCCCCCCATAGCTGCAAAACACTGTGATAGACAGATAGACATTGTGTTGCAGCAGCAGCATGACAAACAGTAAAAAAAGAATGCAAGACAAATTATACAAGAGCAAACACATTATACATGATACATTTGAATAAAAAAAGAACTGTAGAAAACAGTTTGGTGCAAAAACAAACCATAATGTGCCAAATATAATGTACTTTTTCAGTAAGATGGAGGTAGATACGTACGGTGCATAGTGGAAATATGTTTCTGACCAGGTTTATAACAGTCTGACAGTCAGAGGGTCCAAACCTATTTAACACTTTTACTTCTGTATTTTTTTTCTGCTAATACTTTCATTTACTTAAGCAGGATTTTTCATGCATAACTTTTACTTTTTGTCGAGAATTGTGACATTAAATTGGATGCCGTTCCGAAGAGGTACAACTTGTACTTTTGTTGAGTTGAATTTTAGAACCAAAAACACCTTAATTGGTACTTTTACTTAAGCGCGGGTCCAAAAGAAGTCTCCCACCGCTGTTCAAAACAACACCAGCCAAACAACACCTCACACAGGCCTGACCTTTGCACTGCACAGTCTAGTCGTATATACTTTCTCCTTGAACATTCACCCAAATTAGACTAGAGTGCCTGCGATGCTTTTAAAGAGGAGGTTATTTATTATATTGTCAGAGTTTCATGCAGCGTGCACCCAAACCTCTCCTGCACATGGCTAACCTGTCATTTGCATTATAAATAACAAGCCAGTATGGTGGGAGACGTGCCTTGTGGTGTTTTTGCTTTTCCTCGCCGCCTGCTAGTTGCTCTCAGTTATCTCTGCCTTGGGCTGGCAGCGGTTTTCCAATGCGCTCTTGGTTTTTCTGCCATCTCTTCGCAGCACGTCAGGTCCAGTTTAGCACTTGAAGGCAGGATGTGTCAGAATCACAGCTCCCTCTCTCTCCAGGCTGTCTCGCTCCCAAGGTGAGTCAGGCTTCGTCACCACTCCTATAGAGACACAACCCATCACATGGCGTTGGGAGATGGCCAGCAGTTAATAGGCCTGTCGTGATTTGTCAGGGAAAATACTCATCTGCCGAGGAGCGCAATCACTTAGAGCAAGGTTACAGTGTTTATGGGATGGAGAGGAAAGGAGGTGGACGGTCAGATGTGCACAATCAAGACGGGTTTGAACATCAGCGTAAACTATAGGCAGGGAGGGAATGTAATCAAGTACTTTTATGCCACGTTTCCATTATGTGGAACCAGCTTGACTTGGCATTCCTGGGTACCGTTTCCATTACAAGATACTACCGACTTTACAGTACCGGGACGTCATAGCGATGCGGCACGTTATTTTCATGTCGTCTGCTCAGAGAGTTGCTGAAAACTCGCTCGTTGCGTGTTGTCGTCTGAATTTTTACATCGGCCACCAAAGACTGAATCTCCTGGACCGACCATGGTGTAGTTTTGGGCTGTTATCATGTGGATTAATGTACCGCTATATTTACTGTCCACTTCTGCGTCTGTTTTTTGTAAAACAGCGGGTCACAGAGAAAACTGTCTGACCAATCAGTGGTCTGCAGTGTTTACACGTCACGTTTTAGTATCTGGTCCCCAGTCCTGGAACCTCGGCGGAGGTGAGACCAAAAAAGTAGTACCGGGTACCAGATTCCAGGTCCTTTCTCATAATGGAAACGCAAAAAGGCCGAGCTGAGTCGAGTTGAGTCAGATGTGCACAATCAAGACCGGTTTGAACATCAGCGTAAACTATAGGCAGGGAGGGAATGTAATCAAGTACTTTTATGCCGCATTTCCATTACGTGGAACCAGCTCGACTCGGCATTCCTGGGTTCCGTTTCCATTACAAGATACTACTGACTTTACAGTACCGGGACGTCATAGTGATGCGGCGTGTAATTTCCATGTCATCTGCTCAGAGAGTTGCTGAAAACTCGCTTGTTGCGTGTTGTCTTGTCTGAATTTTTACATCAGCCACCAAAGACTGAATCTCCTGGACCGACCATGGTGTAGTTTTGGGCTGTTATCATGTGGATTAATGTACCGCTATATTTACTGTCCACTTCCGCATCTGTTTTTTGTAAAACAGCGGGTCACAGAGAAAACTGTCTGACCAATCAGTGGTCTGCAGTGTTTACACGTCATGTTTTAGTATCTGGTCCCCAGTCCTAGAACCTCGGCGGAGGTGAGACCAAAAAAGTAGTACCGGGTACCAGATTCCAGGTCCTTTCTCATAATGGAAACGCAAAAAGGCCGAGCTGAGTCGAGTCGAGTCGAGCCGATACCACGCAGTGGAGGCAGGGCATTACTTGACTACTCTACTTGTAACTGGCGCCTCATAGGAAGAAGGTCCTGGGTTCGATTCCGACAACAGGGACCTTTCTGTGTGGAGTTTGCATGTTCTCCACTGTGTTTGCGTGGGTTCTTTCTGGGTACTTCCTCCCACCATCCAAAGACATGCACTGATAGGTTAGCCCAGTGTTTTTCAACCTTGGGGTCAGGATCCCACGTGGAGTCGCCTGAAACTTTTAGTAATTGATTAAAAAAAAACAAAAACTTACTAGTAAAAAAAAATATGTGATGAGTTGAGAGAGACAATCCCAATACATAAAAGACATGACAAACTGAAGCTGAAACTGAAGCACTGTGGTTCTGTTTATCTGTCAAATGTTCATTGTGGTCAGTTTCAGATGCTGCAGCTCTTTCAAAATTCATAGTTTGAGTTCTTGTTTGTTCAATATTAATTGTCAGCCTTGTAAATCCAAGCTGGACTGACTGGACATATCCTGACCAAGGAAAATCAAATTCTCACTTTGTGCAGTAATCTACACCTGGATTTACTGCCTCTGTCCATAATAATATACATCATATAGACTAAATGTGGTCTAAAATTAACATTTATTTGCAACATAGTATAGCAAACTATTACATGATCAAAAGCAAATGAAGTTTAGCAAAAAAAAAAAGTGTCTGTTTTGAATGTCTGGGGTCACCAGAAATTTGTGATGTTAAAATGGGGTCACGAGGCAAAAAAGGTCGGGAACCACTGCATTAACCCTTTACTAAGGCGCCGCTACCAACTGTGGACCCCATGGAAGGCAAACATTGTGGGCCCTTCACAAAACATCTGTAAATTTGTCGTTGGATTGGGGGGCGGGTATGAATGTATTGCAACAACTGGTGGTATACAAGTGCGTTTCATAAATGACATGACAACCACAACGCGCATGAAAATGAAAGTAAAACTTAACTTTGAACATCCGACTCCCGGATTCTATGCCTGTCTTTTACTGCGGAGCTTACACAAAATTTTCACAACTTCTAACCTATATCTGCTGGGCCCCACGAATTTGTCATGTCTACCCCCCCTTTGCGGCACCCCAGACCCTTTACAGTTCACTCATAGAAATACTCTGAAATTCAACATTTCAACCTTAATGTGTTATTGGAGGAGATGACAAGACTTTATAACTTTTGTGCAATTTTTTTATTGTTATGTAGAAAATCAAGGTCAATGAAGTCACCATATTTGGTTCCTTACATGTAAGTGGATACATATGTAAAAAAAAAAAAAAAAAATACAAGAAGTGTTTGCTTCTGGAGGATTCTGTTGGGTTTCTGTAAATTGGCTTGAGAGTCTGGTTTGGACCAGCTCGATATGTAAAGTGTCATGAGCTAACTTTTGTTATGATTTGGTGCTATATAAGTAAAATTTGATTGATTGATTGATTGATTGATTGGTTGATTGATATAAGGTGAAAGGAACATGTATTTTTCAAATTAGGTCATTACTTAAATACACTTAAGAAGACAAATATAAATTTACTTTAATTTATCTTTAAAGATGTGCAGTTCAAACCCCACCTTCGCCCATAAGTAGCTGGGATAGGCTCCGCCCCCACAACCCTGTCAAAGATAAAGTAGCTCAGAAGACTGAAGACTGACTGTACTTACTGTGTTTGTATTTCATGCTCTTGATTGACAGCTTTAGTTACTGTTTGGATTACAAACTCTTCCAGTTTTGACTAAGTGTCTCCAAATGTTAGATATTTGTGATAAACTCATTGTAAACTGTCCCATTATGGAGGAGTTGGACATTGTCCTCAATCTTCAGCAAAGTAAACTCATTAAAAATCCTTTTGCATCCATTGGAAAATGCATTGGCAGAAAGCTGAAAACAGGTCTGTTATTCTTAGTTTACAAAAAGTTCTTGTTTTAGAGAGAAATGGTTCTCACAGAACAGCAACACTGTAAATCAGGGGTCTCAAACATGCGGCCCAGGGGCCAAATGCAGCCCGCCAAAGGTTCCAATCTGGCCCATGGGATGAATTTGCAAAGTGCAAAAATTCCACAGGTTGATTTTAGTTCAGGTTCCACATACAGACCAATATGATCTCAAGTAAAATATCCTAAAAAAAAAAAAAAAAGACTCCATATTTTCTTCTGGGTTTGATGTGAAAAAAAATATTACATTATGTCTATAAATAATGACAACTTCTAATTTTTATCTTTGTTTTAGTACAAAAAATAACATTAAATTATGAAAATATTTACATTTACAAACTACCCTGTAACAACAAAATATGAATAATCTGAAATGTCTTAAAATTAAGTACAAATTTTACAATTTTCTGCCTGTTACGAAGTGTTTAGTGTCTTTGTAGATCTGATCCATAATGCACATGTAAAAATGACAAGTTGAGGCATAATATTTTGAATATTGCTCTTATTGTTCTTAAGAAATTTCAGTTTTTTCAGGTTATTCATATCTTATTTGTTTGGATAGTATATAAAAGTAAGTATTTTCATCATTTAATTGGATTTTTTTTGCACTAAAACAAAGACGAAAATTCGGAGTTGTCATTATTTATAGGTTATTATGTTATTATTTTACTGGTCCGGCCCACTTGAGATCAAAACGGGCCAAATGTGGCCCCTGAAAGAAAATGAGTTTGAGACCCCTGCTGTAAATACTATATCTGATGATCTTATAGAATATGAGTCATTGCTGTTAATTAATCATCCAGAAGACAGCAGAAGTCCCGCCCCTTTCTAGTTGTGCCCAATAACACCTCATTTTAAGAAAAGATCCAAAATAAGTTTTTTTTAAATTCCATTTGGATTATACCATGATCGACATATATGATGTTTGTCATTGTCATGGATAATTTTTCAAAGGTTTAACTTTATTATCCTAGTAGGTAAACTCTAGTATACACAGCACCTACAGCCACCATTAGCACTTAGCTCAATATGAACAGTGAGCTGCCATTGAAGGCCCCCAGGGACCAACTCCAGATCTTCACCAGTATCTTGGTCAAGGGCACTAACAGGAGAATTAACCTCATATTCCTGTTTTTTGGGGAAACCAGAGGATGCAGAGGAAACTTGTAAGAGGGAGGACAGGCAAAGTCAACACAAAGGTTAAAGTGCTCACCGCTATGGCACCAACAGGAAGTCACTGAGCTCAATAAGAAATAGTCACATTGCTATCTATCTATCTATCTATCTATCTATCTATCTATCTATCTATCTATCTATCTATCTATCTATCTATCTATCTATCTATCTATCTATCTATCTATCTATCTATCTATCTATCTATCTATCTATCTATCTATTTCTTTGCTCTCAGTATGACAGTGGTTCCCAACCTTTTTTGGCTCATGACCCCATTTTAACATCACAAATTTATGGCGACCCAAAACATTCAAAACAGATGCATTTTTTTTTTGCTAAAATTTATTTGTCTTTGATCATATAATAGTTTGCTATACTGTGTTGTACACAAATGTTAGATGACATTTAGTCTATATAATGTATATTATTATGGACGGAGGCAGTAAATCCAGGTGTAGATTACTGCACAAAGTGAGAATTTTATTTTCCTTGGTCAGGATATGTGCAGTCAGTCCAGCTTGGATTTACAAGGCTGACAATTAATACTGAACAACCAAGAACTCAAACTATGAATTATGAAAGAGCTGCAGCATCTGAAACTGACCACAATGAACATTTGACAGATAAACAGAACCACAGTGCTGCAGTTTCAGACTCAGTTTGTCATGTCTTTTATGTACTGGGATTGTCTCGCTCAACTCACCATATATTTTTTTCTTAGGATTTCATTTTTTTTTTTTTTTTTTTTTATCAATCACTAGAAATTTCAGGCGACCCCATTTAAATTCCAGGCAACCCCACATGGGGTCTCAACCCCAAGGTTGAAAAACACTGATTTATTACCTCCGCCAAGGAGGTTATGTTTTTGCCAGGGTTTGTTTGTTTGTTTGTCTGTCTGTTTGTTTGTCTGTCCGTTGGTGTACAACATAACTCAAAAAGTTATGGACAGATTTTGATGAAATTTTCAGGGTTTGTTGGAAATGGGATAAGGAAGAAATGATTAAATTTTGGTGGTGATCGGGGGTGGGGGGGCCCACGGGGGGGGCGCAGACCAGAAAATTTCATCCAAATCTGTCCATAATTTTTTGAGTTATGTTGCACACTAACGGACAGACAAACAGACAGACAGACAGACAAACCCTGGGAAAAACATAAGCTTCTTGGCGTGGGGGGGCCCACGGGGGGGGGGGGCCACTGATCAGCCTTGGAGGAGGTCTGTGCTCTCCGAGTGCTTCTAGTTATTTTGTGACTTCTAATTTTTTAATTTTATGTTCTTATCCTGGTTTTTATCCCAGAGACTGTTTTTACCTTCTTGAGGTCTTTTATTGTGTTTTATTGCATCTTGTTTTTCTTTATTTGGTCTTATTTATTTTATCCATTTATTTTTTCATGCTGTTATACTGATGAATGGCGGAACACTTAGTACTTTTTGTCTCGACGCCCGATCAAGTACCTGCCTAACAGGTTCAGTGTGTGTTTTGTGGTAATGCCAAATGTAATTCACTCTGTCTGTGAAACAAATCTACCCACGGGTATAAATAAAGTAACTTTGAACCTTGAAGAAAGTCACAGTTTATTGTTAAACTGCAATGAAAATGTGTAAATAGAAAAGCTGTAGAAGTCACTCAAAAATATACTTGCAGCTTCAGCATGACCAGACTTGTGATTTTCACCTGTTCTTTACTTTGTCTCCTCCCTCTTGAAGAATGAGGTGTAATGGATATTTTGGTGTTTGGTGACATAATATGTGAGATTAGAGAGGCATTCACTGAACGGTTTGATGTAAAACGAGATGTTACTCTTTTCAACAAACTGTGACTGTATTGACTTGTAAAATTACAGCTTAACCCTTTCATACATAGTGGTCACTCCAGTGGACAGCATTTCTCCAGCTGTTCTCTTGTATATTCATTGGTTTTGTTGTTTTAGTTCCATATCAGCCGACAGTGGACGCTTATGTATCATCCCATCCACTACAATTCAGACCATTACTGTAACTTTGCTGTTCTTGATAAACCTGATCTGCAGTAACATGTTTTAGTGTAAATCAGTTGCTAATTGTTATGAGAATGTAATTAACAGTTTTCTGAAACAAGAAGTTTTTTTTTTTTTGCATATTCTCCTGAGACCCAGCAATGCATTGTGTCCTCTATAGGGGACGAAAGTTTGACAGTTTAACTAAAATGCTGTCCATTGCAAAGGACATTCCATTAAAAAATCAATCAATAAATAAAAATTATTTTGAAAATATATCTGAAAAAACTGTTGCATTATGCAGTTTCCAATCAAGACAATTTTTTAGTGTAAAAAAGCTAAAATTGTCTTTTTCCCGGGTCTTACAGGATATTATCTCCATGAAATGAGTAGTAACTAGTATTTGAGTAGGATAAAATATGAGAAAACATCAGATTAGCGGCATTAATTTTTTTTTTTTTTTTTCATAGTTTTCACACAGTTTATCACTTTCTGATGATGAGTTTTAAATATATGTTTCTTTGCTTCAAAGATTAAACGCATGGTGTCCAGTTGAGTGGACATTTGTGTAACTCCACGAAAAAAAGGTTCAGAAAAAAAAAAAAAATTCAATTGCATTGTTTTTTTAATGCCTAAAGAGGAATAAAAACACTCAAGAAAAAAATATTGAGTAAGGTTCTCATAATTCATGCATGAAAGGGTTAAATTGACATTATGTGTGAATGATGGCACACTTCAAATCGGCTCATATAGTTACTTGTCTCTCACTATTGACTGCCTGTGTATATTTTTTCTGAAGTTAGATCCCACAGGTCACAGTAGAATGGTCCAAACTTCAATCTTAAACATCTACAACAGTAAAATGCTGCATACACATTAATATAACTATGCTAAAACATCCCATAGAGCAGGGGTGTTAAATATACGGCAGGATGAATCTGCGAAAGGCAAAAATTACACTGAAGACAAAATTACACTGAAGTATTTTAGTTCCAAACTCCAGCTTCTGAAATTTATTTATTTATTTTTTCTTTAAACTTGTGTTGTCCAGCATCATAACAGCAGAATGGTAGTCCGGCTGCCTTTTTGCACTGAACAAATCGAGGCTCCCCTTGATATTTTACTGTCTTTGAGTAAACGAAATGACGAAAACTAGAATTGAAAAAACATTTTTGTTAACTGAAATAAATAAAAACTATAATTAAAACAAAAAACAAGAACTAACTGAAACTGTATTTGTATTGTGTGCTTACAAAACTAACTAAAATGGATAAAAAGTATGGATAAAAATCCCTTCGTTTTTGTCTTTGTCGATGTCGGATTGATATGAGATTGATTTATTTCACATGAGCAATTTTAGCTGATGGTACTTCACGGTCCGTCACCTCTCATCACTTGTGGTTTCCAGTCATCTTCTGGTCCCCACTCTACCTGGAAACATGCAGAGTCCTGTGTGGGATTTATGTGAATATGACGGAGAAGAAGAGAAAAGATATGAAAAAAAAACTAAAATTAATAACAAAACTAAACTAAAACTAAGCATTTAGAAAAAAAAAAATTGAAACTAATAAAAACTAGCAAACCTGCTCTAAAAACAAATTAAAACAAACTGAATTAGAGAAAAAAAAGTCAAAACTAAATAAAACTAAACTATAATGAAGAATCCAAAACTATTAGAACCTTGCATCAAACACCATGTGCTGAGGCTTAGGCTTAGGGCTAGGGTTAGGGTTAGGGCTAGGCCTAGGGTTAGAGTTAGGGTTAGGGCTAAGGTTAGGGTTAGAGTTAGGGCTAAGGTTAGGGTTAGAGTTAGGGTTAGGGCTAAGGCTAGGGTTAGAGTTAGGGTTAGGGCTAAGGCAAGGGCTAGGGCTAAGGCTAGGGCTAAGGCTAGGGTTAGGGCTAGGGCTAAGATTAGGGTTAGGGCTAGCGTTAGGACTAAGGCTAGGATTAGAGTTAGGGCTAAGACGAGGGTTAGGGCTAAGGCTACGGTTAAGGTTAGGGCTAAGGCTAGGGTTAGGGCTAAGGCTAGGGTAGGGCTAGGGTTAGGGGTTACGGTTATGTGAATCAGACATCTTGGTGTAAATCGACATGCAATCAAATGCCGTTGAATAACACGTGAAAGGTCAAAAATGCGTACGTATAGCACGCCAAATGCCATAAGAACTGGCGTGACCTACAACGCGATTTCACGAGATCAGTCTCCCGTTTGTGTTGCTTTAGTAAAGTTTTGCTTGCAGAACTTTTTCCTTGTTATCGACTGCGTTCTTGCTTTGACACCAACAGTAAAGGGTCTGAATACTTCTGTCACCAAAACCGCGCAAACAGAAGTAAGTTCATATACACCACGCACTGAGGACAGGAGCCCTGGAGAACTTGTGCGAGTGCACGACAAGAACATTTTTAGCTTTAAGTTGATCATCATCATCATCTGTGGATCTGCACTGGTGTGACTCTGACAAGTTTCTGCACATTCTGCTCAAGCCGCTGACTTTTTGTTTGTTTGTCCTCTCTCTAGAAAGAGTTCCTGGCAGCTGTGACCGAAAAGGACATCTTTGCCCATCTGGGTCTGGAGTACATCGAGCCTTGGCAGAGAAATGCGTAGGCCTACACTCCTCCCAGGCTGGATGATACCCTATGCATACATCAGTGTTTATCCCATCTGCTTTCCTCTCTTCATTTCTCCTGTGATTCACTTTCTGACAGCTTTTGATTTCCATACACTTTTGTGCTGTTATTGTTTTTGCGGCGTGGATTACATGCTGGCGTATGATTCATAATTCTGTTTATTGACTATTGTCTGTTAGCAAGTAAACACTCTCCTTTACTATTCACGGCCGACTTGTCTGTAAGTGTGGTAATTATATACAGGACACAAAGGCGAATCAGTCTGAGCGAAAGGCCTGGGGTGCCTAGTGAGGTACAGAAACGAGGGAGTGGGGAGTGGGGAGAGGGGTGACCACAGAGAGGAGAAGGGGAAAGACAGGAAACGCTGAGGAAAAAACGAAAAGGAAGGGGAGCTTTGTCGAGCAAAATGTTGTAATCACCCTCCTCCTGGCAGGAAAGTGCTCGGCGTGAAGCTGAGCCAGGTCTCCGGAGACTGGAGAGGCGGGTAATGAGCTTCAGATAGAGGAGCATTCTGCATCGCCATTTAGCCTCCATTTAAACCTACGTCCACTGGAGATCATTTAGCTGGCATTCCACTATCCAAAGACCCATAGTCTCCGCTTTGTTCCACAATGAATCCCCTTTCCCCAGATGCTCGGCTGAAATTAGAGGCAATCAGCTGCACCGGGAAATCATGAAGAATTCAGTCGGAAGGTAAATGAGTCCACTAACCACATGAATAGATCTTGTTATTCAAAGCAGATATGGCTCCTGTGTGCACCGCTGAGACTTCCATTATCTTATTGGTTTGACTTGAGCTTATGTTTTATGTATGACGCTTGTTTATCAGAATTTATGTCCTTATTTTACAAATGGACCACAGATCTGTAGGACAATGATTCGCTAATGAAAAGGGCTCGCGTCAATTTCGGTAAGTCGTTCGTCGTAGTTTCTCAGGTGATGGTATGACCTACTCCGCTGTCCACATCCTAACCCACTTTCCCAACAACTGGAACCCATTCAGAACTTTATTTAACCCTTTCATGCACAGTGGTCATTCCAGTGGACGGTTCTTCTGCAGCTGTTTTCTTGTATATTCATGGAATTTTTTCTTTTAGTTTCATATCAGCCGACACAGTGGACGCTAATACATCATCACAAACACTGCAACTGATAACATTACTGTAACTTTGCTGTTCTAACATGAGTATAAATCCATTGCTTGTTATTGTTACTAGACTGTAATTAACCCTTTCATGCATACTGGTCAGTACAGTGGACAGCTATTCTACAGCTTTTCTCATCTATATTCATGGATTTTGTTGTTCTTTTCATTGTTTTTTTTTGTTTTTTTTCCACATATCTTTTTTAAAGTTTTAAGACACTATATATCTTTTCTGACATGAATTGGTAACATTATGTAGATCTCTCCTGAGCATGAACCCCCAGAATCACAAGCCCTCCCCATAGTTTTGAACAATTTATCAATAAATTCATGTTTCTGTGGGTTAAAAATTAAATGTGTGGTGTCCAGCTGAGTGGACATTTTTGCAACTTCATGAAAAATAGGTTCACAAGAATTATTATTTTTTTATTATTATTATTTTTTAAAATTATTATTATTTTATTTTTTCTTTGAATTCATTTTTCAGAAGAAAATTTTCAATCGCATTGTTTTTTTCATACCTAAAGAAGAATAAAAACACTCAGAAAAAAATTTTGATTAAGGTTCTCATAATTCGTGCATGAAAGGGTTAAAATTATTATTTTTTTTGTCCATATTATTTCCATGAAGTGATTAACAGCTAGTATTAGAGTATGTTAAAACATTAGAAAACACCAGATTAGCAGCATTAAAATGTTTTTATTTCATAATTTTCACACTTTATCAGTAAATACATGTTTCTTTGCTTCAAAAATTAAATGCATGGTGTCCAGCTTAGGGGACATTTTTTCAACTAGATGACAAATAGCTTCATAAAATTTTTTTCAATTGGATTGTTTTTTTTTAATGCCTAAAGAGGAACAAAAACCTCTTGATTAAGGTTCTCATAATTCATGCATGAAAGGGTTAAAACAAACATAGCCAAAAACCGCATTTATCATCAGAACAGAACGCACACATTTTTCTTAAGAAATTTCAGTTTTTTCCGGTTATTCACATCTTTTTTGTTTGGATTGTTTATAAAAGTAAGTATTTTCATAATTTAATGGGGGTTTTTTTCACTAAAACAAAGACAAAAATTTGAAGTTGTCATTACACTGGGTTACAAAAAAATGTTTTTTGCAAGTTGTCTAGGTTTTTTCAACTGAATTAGGACCATTTTGCACCGCTAAATCCAAAAATGACATCTGTTTTTCTCAATCAGGTCAGGTTTTTTTGCTAATTTGATTTTGAAAAATTTGATCTTCTCACAAAATTGATGACATTTTTGTGACTTTATCACTTGATTTTTTTATATAGTTCTCACCCAAAATAGGTTTTAAGAGAAAAAAAAAATCATTTGATCACTTGATTCAAGTCACAAGTTTCATAAAGTGTGCTTACCAATCTTATTTTGGTATAAAACTTGGTGACCAAGATAAAGTTTGGGCGCCACACATGGTATGCAAGTCATGCATCAAATTTTTCAAAATCAAATTAGCAAAAAAAACCTGACCTGATTGAAAAAAACAGATGTCATTTTTGGATTTAGTGGTGCAAAATGGTCCTAATTCAGTTGAAAAAACCTAGACAACTTGCAAAAAACATTTTTTTGTAACCCAGTGTAATTTATGCCCATATTTTCCAAATGGAAGACGGACGTGTACGACAATGATTCACTAATGAAAGGGGCTTGCATTAATTTCGGTAAGTCGCTCGTTGTAGTTCCTCCGTTGATGGCATGACCTACCCCGCTGTCCACATCCCAACCCACTTTCCCATGTTGCTCAGCCCTGGTGTATCCCATGGTGCCTCAACAAGACCGCAGACAGATGAGGGTAAGGCATTCTAGTGAATCACCCTATTTAAAGATCTTTAAGTAGAACAGTCCAGCATTTTGAGGACTCGACCTGGGCCTCCCCCTCCTCGCCTTCCCCACTTCCCCTTCCCTCTCTCTCCCTCCTGGTGTCTCTCTCTCTCTCTTCCTTACCCTCCCGCTGTGTTGCTTTCTGCTTCCCTGACACAAAACAAACTTTAAAGGTTCTGAGCTGCAGCGTTATCCAGATGGAGCGAGCTCCAGTCCTCCAGTCTCCTGGGTTACATAATGTTTTCACTTTTAAAACGGGGATGAAATCCTCTCTCTCTCTCTCTCTCTCAAAAAAAAAAAAAAAAAAAAAATAGGAGATCTCTCCGGAGTCATAAAAAAGTCAAGCTGACCTCAAAAAATTTACATTTGTCCTGCTCTCGTTTTCCTTTTTGTTAATTGTAAAGCGAGAATGGGATCTTCACATAAAATATTCACCAGTGGAAAGGGATTAAAAAGACTGTAACACTTCATTTAAAAATCCACACATTGTTGTTTTGGTCTTAAAGAGGCTTAAACTGTTTGTAAAGCTGACAAGCAAAGAATTAAGTGAACTGTTTGCTCCCTGTGGTGCAATAACTTTGTGTGGTATCAGATCATTTTAAATAAGACTGTCTTGGTGCTTGGTTTCCCTATCTGGCCCTATCTGGCCCTCAATAAGACTGATTATACTGGAGTGCCGAGTACTTAACCTCAGCGACCTTAGGTAATTACTAATTGTAATACAAGGACTGAATTTGGAAAGCATATTAATGTGTTTTTTTTTTTTTTGTTTTTTTTTTTTCAGTCTAATCACAGATTTAATTGCCTTCCTTTGTTATTCTTTCATTATGATATGTTTTTAACCCAACTTACAAGGGAGTGCTCCCCAGTTATCAGACGCTGCAGTACTTGTTGTTCTTCTTACACAGATAAAATGTTTCCGGATAAAATGACTCCACAAATTCTATTAAGTCATTACTGTCCAAATTTCAATCCCACCCGAGAAATTGTTTTCGCTGCGATCCCATTCCAAAAACCTCAGATCTCGCTCATTTGTTTATTCATCATTTTTAACCAATCACATGAGCTATTTTCCATGCAAATCAACGCCTTTGGCTTCTCACAGGCAACCCAAACACTCCCTTTTTTTTTTGCATCCCTGATGTCTGAGGTCTGACTGCGCTGACAGATGTGTGAATATATGAAAAATTGCTCCCCGGAATTTGCATAAAAGTGCTTGATTTGCTGACAAAAAAATGTATTTTGCCATCCAATCAGTTTTCATTTTTACCTATGCAATCATTTCCAATCCCCCCGGTTTTCTCTCTCAGTCACATTCTAGCGGCCGAAGCCTTCAATCATCTCCCATCTGACACCCATTCTTTTAACCCAGCCGGATCCATCATGGCGCAGAAGCTTTATATTGACACGTCGATGGTTTACGGCGGCTAGGTCTCACTCAACGCCGCCGCCTCACTCTTGACCTTTTAACAAGCATGTGTGTTTTGATCCATTGCAACGTGAGACCATTTGGCGGCTCTGTCAATTTGTCACGGCGGCCTATTATGAGGTTGATTGAGAGAGCTGATGATACAAGGACAGTTTGCATTGATGGGGAGTGCTCAAAGATTAATGGGCGGCTCTTTGACGAGGACACAAGTGCTCGGGGGAACATGTATCAGCCGTAAAGCCTCCCAGGAGACATTCTGAAGATAGAATGAAGTGTCAGTTGTCCTCCCAAAGTTGTGTAACAAAAGGTCATTTTCAGCCGTTAATGAGCAAGACCGAGTGAGTGAGTAATGTGAATAATTGTGTGGGCATTTTAGTCAGAGGTGAGAGTGCACGCAAGCATCTGTGAATAAGACACACAACAGATGATTTTTATCCAAAACCATTAATGCAGCGAAGAATATCACAGTTTTCCGTCACAGTTTTGCGCCGACTGGGTATCTATCCTTTCATGTCACACATCAAGCCACCGAAAATGAGAGGCCCAAAATAGGTTGGGACAAAAAACACTGATAATGTCTGCGCTGAGCTCCTTGAGCAAACTTTCTCTCGTATTGTATCAGAAGACAGTGATTTATTGGCTGTGCTGTAGGGGCTTGAATGCATTTGTTGGGACCAGTCAAAGCCAATGGGGGAAGGTGACAGAATAAGGACACTGTGTATCCTTGCCTCTCAAGGCCTGTCACAACGTCAACTCAGCCAGAGAGAAGTGAAAGCGATGCGTGGCTGTGGCGAGACTCTGGAACAAAAGAACAGAGTGAGGAGAAAACACTCAGCTGGTTTGGATTGAACAGGAATACAGACAGAATGTCAAAGTTCTCATGCAACTTCATTACAGAAGTTCGTTTATTGTCTTGTTTACAGTGTGG
Source organism: Sphaeramia orbicularis (assembly GCF_902148855.1). Lineage (NCBI taxonomy): Eukaryota > Metazoa > Chordata > Actinopteri > Kurtiformes > Apogonidae > Sphaeramia > Sphaeramia orbicularis. The sequence continues at coordinate 8,325,040 of NC_043971.1, forward strand.
GGAGTAAGGTGTTACAAAAGTAATGCATTACAGTAATGGATTGCTTTTTGCTGTGACGCAGTAGTGTTAGGCTTTACTAATCAGTTTTCAGTAATATTTTACTTTGTACATGTTCAATAGCGCTTAGGTTACACCTATAATTTAATTGCTCAAAAAAAAAAAAACAGCAAGACTGCGAGACCCTAACTCTTTATAGTTCACTCACAGAAATACTCTGAATTTCAAAATTTCAGCTTTAGTACATAGTGTATTTAAACATAATATTGTTAAAATTGCACTTATTTTCTCAAGAAATTACATTTTTTTCAGGTTATTCACATCTTTTTACCTCTGCCAAGGAGGTTATGTTTTTGCCGGCCTTGGTTTGTCTGTCTGTCTGTGTGCAAGAGAACTCAAAAAGTTATGGACGGATTTGGATTAAAATTTCAGGAAATGTTGATACTGGCACAAGGAACAAATGATTAAATTTTGGTGGTGATCGGGGGGGGGGTAGATCTGTCTTTGCGGAGGTCTGTGCTCTCTGAGTGCTTTTCTTGTTTTTGTTTGGATAGTTTGTAAATGCAAATATTTCCACAGTTCATTGTTATTTTTTCCATTCAACACAGAGAAAATTTTGGAGCTTTGAAGTTCATTTATTGCCTTGTTTACCGTGTTGGGAGTAACATGTTTACAAAAGTAATGCATTACAGTAACTGATTACTTTTTGCTGTAACGCAGTAGTGTTAGGCTTTACTAATACTCGGTACATGTTCAGTACTGCTTACATTACAACATGCTTTTCACCCATAATTTAATGGCTCAAATGAAAAAAAACAAAATGGCAAGACTGTGAGACCTTATTTTTTTATTTTATTTAACCTTTATTTAACCAGGAAATGTCCCATTGAGATTAAGAACCTCTTTTACTAGGGTGTCCTGGCCAAGATAGGCAGCAGCAACGCAACACATAGTTACAAGAATACATACAACATACACACACACTCGACAAAAACAGATGATAAAAATTGCATGTACAGGCAGATTAAGAAAAACAAGTGCAAGATATGGAATTGGCCTCAAGAACTCTCAATTTGGACTTAAAAGTGCTCAAAGAAATCCATTCAGTTAGTTTCCAGTCTTTCTGTAACTGATTCCATACATGAGGTGCAGAACAACTAAAAGCCTTTTGACCCATTTCTGTACGGACAAATGGAACAGACAGCAGAATGCATTCATTTGTTCGAAGAGAATAATTTTCAGAATTTCTCTTGTCAATTAAGGAACAGATGTAGCCAGGCAAGAGGCCAAGTATGGCCTTGTATATAAACAAGTACCAGTGGTTGGTCCTTCTGGTGGTCAGAGCAGGCCATCCTACCCGCGAATACAGCTCACAGTGGTGAGTCGATGCTTTACAGTTGGTGATAAACCTCAAGGAAGCATGGTAGACACTGTCAACCTTCTGTAGGAACTGAGCAGAAGCATTCATGTATAAAACATCTCCATAGTCCAATACTGATAAAAAAGTCGCAGCAACAAGACGCTTACTTAGCAAGACCTTAAAGGTGCTGCATAGACTTTCTGCATGTATATAATTATACTGTATGTGTGTGTGTTCACACACACACACACACACACATATATATATATATATATATATATATATATATATATATATATATATATATGTATATATGCGCCTGATCGTAGTCCACAATTTAAAATTAGATTATCAGCACCAAAAAAGGTTATTTCCAAATGCTGTTTCCGGCTTCCCTGGTTGGGTCAGACAGGACCGGACTGATTTATGGCAGACTTATGTCTCTATGACAACACCAGTTGAGTTTAGCAGTGAGAAGTAAGCTGAATTAGTGAATGAGTACTTGTTGTCTCGTTTCAAATGTTGCTTTGCACCCTGCAAATTGCTGTCTTGAAAAAAAAAAAATGCAGTGTCATTCATTAGCTTCAAAACAAATGCATGCCTTGACCAGAGTTATGCTTTTACAACAGTAGTTGCTAGTGCTCATGGGAAGTGGAGTCTTTGTCCTTTAAAAACACCACCAATTCCAGCCAAAGGTGTTGCTGCAGTCCACTTCAAACAGATACTCCTCACAGGATCTTTAACCTCCTCAGACCCAGCTATGGGTTTTCTGTCTGCGTTTGTGGACAAGAGTTTCACAACTTTATACAAAAAAAAAAAAAAAAAAAAGAAAGAAAAGAATCCTATCCACCACAAAGGACATTCCATAAAATTTTAAAAACTGCATCTGAAAAAACTGTTGCATCATGATGTTTCCAATATAGGTACTTATTGAATAAAAAACAAAAAAACCTTGTACTTTGCTGATATTTCCTGGGTTTTAGGAAGTTAAAAATCTTTAACAGTCTGTAATGGATTACATTTTGGAAGTAACTTGCACAACTCTGCTTATTTAGCGCCTTTGGGAGCTGAGTAATTCCACCTACCATAGGAGAATGTACAGGCATGTGTTGGATAAATAGCAAATCAAAAGAGATTAAACTGGGGTTTAATTTTAACTCAGTACCTGCAAAATGTGAACCTTTTTAATTAGCTTGGAATAAAGTGAAATTGAAGAAGTATGCGATCATTAAAAACTGGATCTTTGGGATAATTGTCTCCCAAAGACAAACTCCCATCGGTGTCACAGTGACTTTCAGACTAATTCGCGCTGCCAACTTCTGAATGATTTGCACAACCTGCCTGAACACAGGGGAACGGTGCGCTCACACAACAAACTTTAATTTGAGGTGACCCGCTCCTATCATGATAAATGACCTGCATCCTTGATTTCCGGGAGGGCGGACAGTTTGGAAACGCCCCTGTCCTCCTCCACAGGTGGCAGAGGAAGAGCTAGGGGGAGGATGAGGAGGATGACGAGCCATCTGCTGCAGCGTGTCACCAAGCTCCACCCCAGCCCCACGCTTCCTTTTTAGTCACAAACATGCAGTGGTACACACTCTGATCTGTTTGTCTTTGTACGCTGTAGAACATGTTCTGTCCACTCAGAAGTTACATTTACAGAGATTCAGCCAACACAGGTTTGTGAGGAATCATCTGAAAAATCAGTGAATAAAGCTACAGTGGTGGCAAAAAATATTAGAACATTTGGTATATTTAAGAGGTTTCATCTGTTTTTTTTGTTTTGTTTTGTTTTTATTTAATTGGCCATTAAAATACCCATAAAACCAATGAAATACCTACAAAGTCATTTTTACATTCGATAAACCATAGAAAAGAACCCTTATGAGGACATTTAGGTAATTTAAAAAAAAAAAAAAAAAAAACAAGCTAGGTCTATTTCACTGTTTACATGACCATAAAAATCCAAAAAATGCAGGTTAATCAGATAATTTTAGACAGGCTTCACCATGATGTTTCCTTTTCTTTTACATTTAGTATTTTTTAGTGTCTTACTCTAAGACACAGGTGTCAAACATGCGGTCCAGGGGCCAAATCCGGCCCACCAAAGGGTCCGATCTAGGCTGTGGAATGAAATTGTGAAATCCAAAAATTACACTGAAGATATTAACAATCAATGGTGTCAAAATCATTTTAATTCAGGTTCCACATACAGTCCAGTTAGATTTCAACTGAGTCAGACCAGTAAAATATTATCATAATGACCTGTAAATAATGACGACCCCAAATTCTGTCTTTGTTTTTTTGGTGTAAAAAAAGTAAAATTACATGAAAGTGTTTACATTACCAAACTATACTTGTACAAAAAACGTGAATAACCTGAACAAATATGAACAAATGGAAATGTCTTAAGAAAAGTAGATGCAATTTTACCAATATTCTGCCTGTTAATAAATGTTTTGCGCGATTGTCATGCACATGTATAAATGATAAACTGATAAACTGATAAACTGAGGCAGAATATTATGTTAAAATTGCACTTGTTTTTCTTAAGACAATTCAAGTTGTTCATGTTATTCAGATTTTTAAGGAAACTTTGTCGATGTAAACCTGATCATAATAGAATTTGACTTTTTTCACTGTTATTATTTTACTGGTCCGGCCCATTTCAGATGAAATTGGGCTGAATGTGGACCCTGATCTGCCTTGGCGGAGGTCTGCGCTCTACGAGTGCTTTTTTAGTCTGCTTGTTTGTTTGTCTGTTAGGAAGATAACTCAAAAAGTTATGGACGGATTGGGAAGAAATTTTCAGGAAATGTTGATACTGGCACAAGGAAGAAATGATTAAATTTTGGTGGTGATGGAGGGTGGGGGGGCAGATCTGTCTTGGCGGAGGTCTGCGCTCTCCGAGTGCTTTTCTTGTTTTTGTTTGGATAGTTTGTAAATGCAAATATTTCCACACTTCATTGTTATTTTTTCCATTGAACACAGAGAAAATTTTGGAGCTTCGAAGTTGATTTATTGCCTTGTTTACAGTTTTGGGAGTAACGTGTTTACAAAAGTAATGCATTACAGTAACTTACTACTTTTTGCTGTAACGCAGTAGTGTTAGGCTTTACTAACTAACTCAAAAAGTTATGGATGGATTTGGATGAAATTTTCAGGAAATGTTAATACTGGCACAAGGAACAAATGATTACATTTTGGTGGTGATTGGCGGGGGGGCTCATCTGCCTTAGCCTTAGCGCTCTTCGAGTGCTTTTCTAGTTTTACCTATTTATTTTTCCTTGCTTCGTGTACAGTTTCTTTTATTATTACCTATGCCAAGGAACGGTGGGGGTTATGTTTTCATCAGGGTTTGTCTGTCTGTCTGTGTCTGTTTGTTTGTTTGTCTGTTAGCAAGATAACTCAAAAAGTTATGGACAGATTGGGAAGAAATTTTCAGGAAATGTTGATACTGGCACAAGGAATAAATTATTATACTCAGTGCCAATGAAAACGCAACACTTGAATGTGTTTTATTGTTCCTGAACTGCATCAATATGTTTAAGTTTCACCTGTATAAGATAATCCCAGACAATTTCTTAACAACCTGAGACGGGTTGAGCTATTGTCACGCTTGAATGAACTTGTCTGCATTCATAAGACTTGTTTTTCTCATTTCTCAGCAATGAACTGCTCAACTTAAGGAATTGTGGTCAGTTAAGGAGTGCTCATGTTCTGTATATAAAGACAAGCTGAAAAGCACCAAAATCATTTGCAATAACTCAGCGATGCCCAGACTGACACGTGACCACAGATGCCATGCTATGGGGCTCCTGGAGGCCGGAATCTCTGCTCGGCAGGTGGTGTGCCGTTTTGGATGCAACGTGTCCACCATAGTCAGGATGCAACAGAGGCATGAAGAAACTGGCTCAGCCGCAGACAGACCTCGGCCTGGACGAGCACATGTGACCACACCACAGCAGGACCGCTACATTGAGCTGCAGCGCCTCCGGGACCGCTTTGTGACTTTTGATTTTGGGGGTCCTTGAGTTTCTTTCTTTATCTTTATTTTTTGTCAACAAATTTGGATGTGATTTTTTATTTTTACTGTATAGAAATGGCCTATGATTAATTCCAAAGAGCTTATGGAATAAAAATCCTCATCGATTTAAAAAAATATAAGAATCTTCAAGTGTTGCGTTTTCATTGGCACTGAGTATATATTTTGGCGGTGATGGGGGGTGGGGGGGCTGATCTGCCTTGGCGGAGGTCTGCGTTCTCCGAGTGCTTTTCTAGTTTTTCCTTTTCGTTGAAATTATTTGAATTGTGCAGTTTCTTTCCTTTTTTTCATTATAGTTTAGTTTAATAAGTAATTGTTTGGGAAGGGAACTCGCAAAGTGAGAATTTCATTGCTCAGTACTGCTGTGAACATCCTCCTGAGACTCAGGAAAGTAAAAGTTTTGGTTTGGTTTTTTTACATTAAATTATCGCCTTGATTGGAAACGGCTTGATGTGACAGGTTTTTTTATATATATATATATATATATATATATATATATATATATATATATATATATATATATATATATATATATATTTTTTTTTTTTTTTTTTTTTTTTTTTTTTTTATTGCATATCCTTTACAGTGCAAAGTTTTGTTTTGTTTTTTCCCCAAGTAAAGCTGTGAATTTCTTGTCCCCTACAGAGAAAAAAAAAAAACATTACTGCATCTCAGGAGGATATGACAATAAACTTCTTGAATCTTGAATGTGATCGTATGCAGGTAATCAGCCCTGCGATGACCTGGTAAAACACCCAGAGTGTGCGTCGACACCAGAGGATTAAGTAGCTACAGAAAAATGACTGAATAAATGAAAAAGGATAACTCAGACCATGCCATGTTCTATTTTCCTCTGATCCATTGTTTATCTTAACACCGTTTCACACAGAATATGAATATAATGGGCCAAAAGCACCTTTTTTTTCCAACAAGTGTAAGCTGTCATTATGTGTTTCTTATATTTTCTTTTTTATAAGTATATAATTTCACCGAAGGCACCGTTGCATGACCTTATATTGTGAATAACGTTTGGTATTTTTAGCAAGTACCCTCTTCACTAGCGAGGTGCTTAAAGACAATTAGACACAAGAGACAACAGTGAAAGAAACAACTCATTAAGAATAGTGTCTTTCACTCATTGGAAACAGGAAGGGAAACAAGTGACGACGTTTAATTAGTTTGTTTTTACCTTTTGCCAGATGATGAATCTCTCGTCTCTATGGTGAAAGCAGACACAGCTTTGTCCTTAATGTATCATTTAACCCTTAAACACCCAAACAGCCACTGGCAACCAGAACCCTCTACTGATGTCAACTGTTTAATACCTGTTTATCCACTAATCCTATCAATACATGTAAATAATTGGTGTAAAATACAGTTTGTCGTCTTTTCATGGGCATCAGATATGACCCATTTGGATGTTCAGAGGCTCCATAGTTACCGTGGAAACACCGTCATCTTCTACAACACAGGTGCACTGTAAAGGCGGCCTTACACTGTGCGAGTTTAGAGACGATTTCTCACTCGTGCGACTATTTCTGGGATTGGGCCCGATGTGCCTCTAATTGTGTGTCGTGCTTCGTGCAGTGTACATGGGGTAAAGAGAAGCGATTAGCACCTCACGACCACCTCACGACCAGCAATCGTGTGTTCGCAAGGAAAACGGAGCTGTTTGAAATCCTGCTCGCTCCTCGTGAGTGTATCGTACTGTCAAAGCAGTGCCACAAACCGATGTGCCTCAAATTCTCACACTGTGCATGCGCGAACACAGACGCGTACAGTAGCGTACAAGCTATTGTCCTAGTGCAGTTTAGCTGTTGCAGCTTACCTCTAGTTCCGCTGTAGGATTGACAGCTGACATACTGTCCACATCTGGACAACCAATGCCTGCACCAAACACATCGTTGTCTTTTCGTCTTTTTTGATTCCTCACAGATAATGGCACATATTGCCAAAGCAGCTCATTGGTTTTTGTTTAGCACTACCATTTCGTGGCTCACGCCAATACACAATCGTCTATGCACTCTTACGGATTCCTTGGTATTTTAACGTTGTATTTCCGGATACAACACTCGAACGTGTCGTGCGACCTCTGGTGTATGGTCCAACAGTGTGAGCAGTCAGGTCGCATACGAGCGTCGGTCCGTGCAGTGTGAGAACATGAATCGTGAGCCTGACTGTACGACTGATTCGCACAGTTTGAGATGGAGCTGCGAGCAACGATCGAAATAATCGCACAGTGTATGGCCGCCTTAAGCCCGGAATTTGTGTTTACTAAAATGCTTTAATTACAATGCACTTAAATGATTTAAGTTTTATGATGTTACTATAAAACGTTCAGTATATTCTACTAATTTGTAGACATAGTTGAAAGTACGAAAAAGTTTAAGTTGAATGGAATAAAATCACTAAGTTTTAGTCATGAAAACACCTTTTTGTCTTTGCATTGCATTGTGGGTATTGGACATGTTGTTGAAAATGTGTTCTTTCTCTGTGCAGGGGTTCAGCGGGGTTGTGGTGTTAGTGTTAATTTGGATTTAATGTGTGTATGGCAGTGTTTATTGGCCTTTTTGTGTTTGTTTTTGTATTTTTGTAGAGCTGCACCATGAGTCAGAGCCAGAGGAAGAACAATGGCTGTTTTACAGTGTAACCTTGAAATGCACACATTTTGAGGCATCCATAAAAAAGAAAAATAAATATTTTGGCTGCAATTTGTCAGGTATGAGTTTTCTCCAAAGATATTTATTGATGTCATTTAAAAAAAAAACAGAAAAAAAGTGCTTTTCCACTAACTCCGACATTGAACATCTCTGTTTTTTCTGCACATAAATTTGCCAGATTTCAAATGGATAACGTGATATTGGGTCGGTGGCTTTCATTTTACATGACATTTTATGTTTACACAGTAAAATCACCAGTGTTTATAGAACACTTAAAGAGTTAATTTTAACACTACCTCAGTGAACATATGGTCCCTATCTATAAAGTGTAAAATTTACACTGAACGTAGAGTTACATTTCCAGAGTAGCAGTTTTTCATTTTTACTTGGAATAAATTGGGAACAGAAATAATGTTATCTTTGTTTGGCCCCTGCAGACACTGGGACTATAGTACATCATATGTAACACTGGTAGGAGGCAGTTAAAAATCAACACTCTTTGGAGTAATTTATTTATCAACATGTAGTGTTAAGTAGGCTTAACACTGGAAAAGTTATTTCTTAACACTTAACTCTTCAGTGTCGAATGTGAATAATACTATGGGTGTTACTTCTCACATAGTGTAAAACTTGATTGACACTAATTAGTGTAGTGTAAAATATTAACTCTTACTAGAGTAAAGTTGACTCTGGAAATGTAACTCTATGTTCAGTGTAAATTTTACACTTTGTGGATAGGGACCGTATGTTCACTGAGGTAGTGTTAAAATTAACTCTTAAGTGTTATATTAACACTGGCGATTTTACTGTGTGTTCTCCAACAAGTGTGTGATGCTTCAGGTTCCCATATTGTGCCCCACTGATAGGCTCCGAAATATTTCTGACATCTCAAAGCCTGGAGTGCTGTCTTTAACCCTTTCATGCATAGTGGTCACTCCAGTGGACAGTTACTCTACAGCTTTACTCTTGTATATTCATGGGTTTTGTTGTTTTCGTTCCAAATCAACCAACACAGTGGACACTTATGCATCATCTCATAAACTGCTATTCATACCATTATTGTAACTTTGCTGTTCTTGGTTGGTTCTTGAGTGGAAATCAATTGTTAATATTTATTTTTTGCATATTATCTCCATGAAGTGAGTAATAACTAGTATTAGTTGTGAGATGTTAAAATGTGAGAAAACATCAGATTAGCTGCATTAAACATGGTTTCATTTCACTGTTTTCATATCTCTTTATGACACAGGTGTCAAACATGTGGCCCGGGGGCCAGAACTGTCCCGCCAAAGGGTCCAGTGTGGCCGGTGGGATGAATTTGTGAAATGCAAAAATGACACTGAAGATATTAACAATCCTTTTAATTCAGGAGTCAAATTCAGCCCAATTAAATCTCAAGTGGCTCAGATCGGTAAAATAGTATCATAATGACCTAGAAGTAATGACAACTCCAATTTTATCCACTTTGTTTTGGTGTTAAAAGAAAACAAAACAAAACAAAAAAAACATTACATTAAAATGTTTAAATTTACAAACTATCCTTTTACAAAAAATGTGAATAATGTATCGAATGTTCATGTTGTTCACATTTCTTTAAAGGATAGTTTGTAGATGTAAACATTTTCATATTGTAATTTTACTTTTTTCACTTTAAAACATAGGAGTTAGACATAAAAAGTTTGGATTTGATATTATTTATATGTAATTCTGTTGTTATTCTACTGGTCCGGCCCACTTCAGGTCATATTAAGCTGAATGTGGCCCCTGAACTTTAATGAGTTTGACACCCCTGCTTTATGATATTGGGTTTTAAATACATGTTTCTTTGCTTCAAGAATAAAATTCATGGTGTAGCTGAGCGGACATTTTTGTAACTCCTTGAAAAACAGGTTGATTTAAAAAAAAATAAATCAATCACATTGTTTTTTTTTTTTCATGCCTAAAGAGGAATAAAAACACTCAGGAAAAAAAATCTTGATTAAGGTTCTCATAATTCATGCATGAAAGGGTTAATCTCACATTTTAGAAGAGAAACTCTGCACAAACGTCAGTCTGCAACTCAAACTCCGCTGTTGGATGAGATCAAACCGCCGGTCATGACACTAAACAGGGCTGATTAGTGACTGTACGTACTGACCCATTTTGTGGCTTAGTGAGAGCGAGGGAACCAGAGTCACCGTCTAATGACAGTACTGAAGCTTATGTTGCCACGGCGACCCCGCTGTCTCGACCACACGATGATTAAACCGCACAGACAAAGTCCTGGAGCAGAGATTGAGAGAATTAATCTGTAATTAAATTCATCTTTGATTGTTGCATATTTATGCTGTTAGAGAACGGCTTGAGTTATTTATTAGAAAACACACACATGAATAAACTGTGTGGCGGCTAAATGCGCCGTCCCTGAACATATGCTACATAAAAAGAGTCCTATAAAAGGTAACACTAAAAGTTTAACTGCCACTTAAATACTTAATAAGCATGCAGAAGAGTAATTACAAATATGCATACTGGTAAATGTGTGTTTTTGCTCAGGTGACAGAGTAACACAGGTAAAAATACTGTGAATAAATGAAACCAATTCTAACGGTGGAATGTTATTTGGTATAAACTAAAGTAACACTCTTGTTCTTTGGTGAATTATTTCCATTTATGCTGTTTTATTAATCCATAAGTACCCAGGGTGACATTTGTGGCAGTTCCCAAATGAATTTTTCTCTATATTTAACCATCCTTAAGTGGTTTATCACTGTTTATTGTAATATTGTCATATGTATTTTGTGTTTTTCCAGTGAAAATCAGGTATTTTCAAACATTTAATTTACTGATCTTGTAGATGTTCATAAAAGCTCAGAGTGAAGTTGTGGGTTAGTATATCAAAAATAGAGAAAACTGAGCAAAAAGTGACTTTTCTTCCAGCATCTTTCTGTTTTATGTCTTATTTCACTGAACTTTTTTTTTTTCCCATTTCTCTAAAACTTCACCTATTTGTGTGTGTGTGTGTGTGTGTGTGTGTGTGTGTGTGTGTGTATAAAATTCCAAGCGCAGTATTTAGAAAAAAAACATTTTAATACTTGTAACTTCACTTATCAGCTCCATCCTCTTCCTCTAAACCAGGGCTGTCAAACTCATGTTAGTTCAGGGGCCACATACAGCCCAATATGACCAGCAGTGGGCCGGACCATTAAAATAATAACATAATAATACATAAATAATATCAATTGCAAAATGTGTATGTCTAATTTCTGTTTTAGAGTGAAAAAAGTAAGATTATATTATCAAAATTTCTACATCTACAAACTATCTTTTAAAAAAATATGGCAAAACATGAACCATGACCAAAATGAAATTTCCATCCATCCATCCATTCTCTTCCGCTTCTTCTGGGGCCGGGTCGCGGGGGTAACAGTCTAAGCAGGGACGCCCAGACTTCCCTCTCCCCAGACACCTCCTCCAGCTCTTCCGGGGGGACCCCGAGGCATTCCCAGGCCAGCCCAGAGACATAGTCTCTCCAGCCTGTCCTGGGTCTTCCCTGAGGTCTCCTCCCGGTGGGACATGCCTGGAACACCTCCCCAGGGAGGCGTCCAGGAGGCATCCAAAACAGATGCCCGAGCCACCTCAGCTGGCCCCTCTGGATGTGGAGGAGCAGCGGCTCTACTCTGAGCTCCTCCCTGGTGACTGAGCTCCTCCCCCTATCCCTAAGGGTGTACCCAGCCACCCTGCAGAGGAAACTCATTTGGACCGCTTGTATCCAGGATCTTGTCCTTTCGGTCATGACCCAAAGCTCATGACCATAGGTGAGGGTAGGAACGTAGATTGACCGGTAAATCGAGAGCTTCGCCTCTCGGCTCAGCTCCTTCTTCACCACAACCGACCAATACAATGACTGCATCACTGCAGACGCTGCACCGATCCATCTGTGAATCTCACGCTCCATCCTTCCCTCACTCGTGAACAAGACCCCAAGATACTTGAACTCCTCCACTTGGGGCAAAGACTCCCCACCGACCCAGAGAGGGCAGACCACCTTTTGAAATGAAATTTATTAAGAACAAAAGTGCAGTTTTAACAATTTATGCCATTATTTGGCCTCAGCTTCTCATTTTTACACGTTCATTACAATGAACAGATCACAGTGGATCTACAAATGCACAAAACATTTAATAACAGACAGAATATTGGCACAATTACTCTTAAATCTCTCAAGACATTTCAGGTTGTTCATATTTGTTCAGGTTTTTCAAATTTTTTGTAAAAGGCTAGTGTGTAAATGTTAACATTTGTGTAATTTTACTTTTTTTTTACACTAAATCAAAGATAAAAATATGTGGTTTTCGTTATTTATACTTTATTATGGTAGCATTTTACTGGTCTGACCCACGTTAGATGGAATTGAACTACATTTATTTTGACATCCTTGACTGTTAATATCTTCAGTGTAATTTTTGTATTTTACTAATTCATCCCAGGGGGCAGATTGGACCCTTTTGTGGGTCGGTTTTGGCCCCCGGGCCGCATGTTTGACACCCCTGCTCTAAACTGTATGTGAAGTGGTTGAATATTTCCTTCAAAAACTGTGATGTCTGTCCGAGAATCTGTTTTCGCACTTCTTTCTTTACAAACAAATACAAAAACGGAGATTTGCCAAAATCTCTGCTTTGGCCAGAGTTTTTAGAAACCTTTGTTTTTGGTGTGTATGCCCGTCGCTGTCATGTAAACGCAGAGAAAAATCTCTGTTTTCAAAAATACCCAGCTATGTGTAAAGCTAGCATTAGGCCCAGTTTACATGAAAACACTCTCAGGTAAAAACGACAAAATATTTGCTCAGATGTGCCTCTGGTTAAGACGGTAAATGCGTTGTATCTGTTCATTACATTCATCTTTGGTGGGGATCCATGGGCTAACAGGATGGAGACTCAGACTGGTGTCCTGATGAGAGCAGAACAACTCAACTCAACACTGGTTGTGGTCACGGACTTTACACAGACCCCCATTATCTCCATCCTCAGTGGCCCCCCCGCCCCAATCACCCAGAACCTCAGCAAGCAGACTTCCTGTAGGAACTGAGAAAATTCAACCTTCCAAAACCAGTCACCATGCATTTGTACGCTGCCATTCGTCCATCCTCACCTCCTCCACCTCCATCTGGCGTTCTGCAGACGCTTCTAAGGACAAGTTCAGACTGTAACGTTTCATTCCATCAACTTCAACCTCCTGTATCTAAAGGACCTGTTTAATGTCACAGCTTTAAAGTGGGCGTTGAAGATAGTGGCTGAACCCTCCCACCCTGGATCCAAACTATTTCACCCCCTACCTTTTAGGGTACATTCACAGTTTCCCGGGTATTTTTGAAAATGGATATTGCCCCCTCTCCGAAAAAAAGAAAAAAAAAACTAAAACTAAACAAAAACTAAGCATTTAGAAAATGCATGGATGACACGGACATGTGTTGTAATGCAATGGTGTTTGGATTTAGAGTTTTTAGATATATAGCTTGAGTTTTAGATAGGCTAAGGTTGTGGGTTTTAGTTATGGAGGTTTTAGATTAGTTTTAACAATTTATGTAGATTTGTAACTCCCCTATGGAGCTGTAGTGGTTTTATCCAGTTAGTTGAACAGTATAAAAGGCGCCCATTTTCATCAGTTGTGGTTGTCCTACTGCTGGAGAAGACACTGCTACTCCAACCTCCATATGCACTTGCACTTTTTTTGGCGTTTGCACTTTTTCAGCACTTGCACTTTGTTTGAAATAGGTATTATTGAAAATATTTTTAAAATTGTGGACCACGCCATCTCCTGCCTCTGCCTCATCTCCTTCCTTGTTTCACTGACCTCCAACCGCTAAACAGCCAGCCTACGTCACAATACAGATCCATGTAACTCTACTGTCCATCTGAATGTGGTGACAAACACCACAGCATGTGTGCACAGTTCTTATTCACAAATTTACAAAAACAGATTTACAAAAGCAGAAAGACTATTTTGGGCAATGTTGAGATACATTCAGATAGACATCTAAACTACAGTGTTGGAGTGAGGAGATATATACTACACACACTGGAGTAAAGTGGTCTATGTGAAGAGTGATTTTGAAAACAAATGAGGAGATGTGAAGAGTCTATAGAAACGGTCTGAGATCAGAGTCTTCATTGAGTACAGTACAGTACAAAGAGGAATGGATCTCAGAAGCATGAAACAGGTTTTTTCATCGTTGTCCATTTTAGCCAATAATTAGTAAATTTGTCCAAATTACCACTTAACACAGTTTCAAATGCATTTTTGGTTCAGATCGTTACTGTGTAAACCAGTAGTTCCTAACTTTTTTTGGCTCGTAGCCTCATTTTAACATCACAACTCACTCAGCTCACCATATATTTTTTATTAGTTATATATATATATATATATATATATATATATATATATATATATATATATATATATATATATATAAAGGTTGGGAACTACTGGTTTAGACAGTAACGATCTGAACCGAAAACACATTTGAAACTGCGTTAAGCGGTAATTTGGACAAATTTACTAATTATTGGCTAAAATGGACAACTATGGAAAAAAAAAATATATATATATATATATATATATATATATATATATATATATATATATATATATATATATATATATATATATATATATATGCATATATATATATGGTGACACGGTGGTGCAGTGGTTAGCACTCGTGCCTCACAGCAACAAGGTCCTGGGTTCGATTCCAACACCAGTCGACGGGGGGTGGGACCTTTCTGTGTGGTGTTTGCATGTTCTCCCCGTGTCTGCGTGGGTTCTCTCCAGGTACTCCGGTTCCTCCCACCATCCAAAGACATGCACTAATAGGTTAATTGGTTAATCTAAATTGCCCATAGGTGTGAATGTGAGAGTGATTGTTTGTCTCTATATGTTCAGCCCTGCGATGAACTGGCAACTTGTCCAGGATGAACCCCACCTTTCACCCCTATGTAGCTGGGATAGGCTCCAAGCGACCCCCATGACCCTAGTGTGGATAAAGCGGGTTCAGATAATGAATGAATATATATATATATATATATATATATATATATATATATATATATATATATATATATATTTTTTTTTTTTTTTTTTATCAGTAACTAGAAATTTCAGGCAACCCCATTTGAATTCCAGGTGACCCCAAGTGGGGTCCTGACCCCAAGGTTGAAAAACACTGGTCTAAATGTAGCCTCGGTAAGAAAGGGTTGAGGTAGTCTTCTCAACTGCAGCATGATTCCAGAACCCCCCACTGAAATGAACTTTGTTTTCTGAGTTGCGTGTGTTGCACTTGTTACATTCTCCTTAGAGTCATTCATATTTCATTGCACTACACATGCTCTCACACCGTGTCTGTTGTCCATTTATTGCTGAAAAACCCTACTGTTGTTGTTTGTTTTTACTGCATCAATAAACCAAAGCAAAGTCCTTGTATATGAAAACCTGCTTGGCAATAAATCCTGGATCTGTTTCGGATTCATCTCACAGTTTTGATGCTGAAGTCGGTAAAATTGCAGATCTTTAGCCCAATGCTAATGAATTTGGAAGACACCAAATTTGTCTCCTGGGGTTCAAGCTGAAAAGCTTTGGAGGCGACCAGTGCGTATTCCTACCACTGCCATGTACTCACTTAACTTCTCTCGCTTAATTAATTTGAAGAGGAATATGGACGAAGCAGACAGACACCCAGCTGTCTGTTTTTGATCCACAAAGTAACACGACATCTGAGTCATAAAAAGAATTAAAAAGGCTGTTAATTAACAGTTTAATAATTGCAGCGAAGCATACTGTATTTTTGACTCTTCAGTGTTTCACTTCTGATAATGCAATTAAAACTTTAACACATTTCGCAACAGACTGAACAAAGGAAAACTTTTTTTTTTTTTTTCAATTATAACAGATTAAATGACTAAATCTGTGCCCAGGTCTTAGTTATATAAAGGGAATCTCACAAGTTTTTGAGGCATTTTTTAGACCTGTGTGCAGTGTGTTCAGATTACGTTTTTTTGCTGCAGCCTTTTGCCTGTTTATACTCGGCTCTATGTGGAGAACACAACAAGACGAGGGGGTTTTTCAAGCCGGGGCTGAGCTGCACAAGCAAAACAAAAGCTTACATTTGTGGTTGTGACAAGAAACACAGTTAAAACACCATGGAAACTTTGGAAAAGAAAAGATCTACCTGAAGACATATGGAAACGACCCAATATCAGGGAAAACTAAGTTGGAAATCCAATTATATTTTCTTATAAACGTAATGATGTAGTGTAATAAATGCTATCTGCATCAGGTTTCGCTGCAAATAATAATGCCTGGATCTTTTTGCAAGGAATTTTAATTTGTCAGAGAAGGATAGACAGTGTGTTTAGCTTTCCTTCAGTCAGCAGGAGGTTCGTGGAGTGGATGGTGAATAGATAGATAGATAGATAGATAGATAGATAGATAGATAGATAGATAGATAGATAGATAGATAGATAGATAGATAGATAGATAGATAGATAGATAGATAGATAGATACTTTATTGATCCCGAGGGAAATTCAACTATAGAACAGAATTTCGTAGAATTTCTTAGTATAGATTTCAAGAATAGAAGCAAAACCATGGACCATAAACCAGGGGTGTTGAACTCATTTTAGTTCAGTTCCACATTCAGCCCAATATGATCTCAAGTGGACCAGACCACTCAAATAATAACAGTGGAAAAAGTAAAATTACTCTATGGAAATGTTTACATCTACAGACTGTCCTGGACAAATGTGAATAACATGAACAACCTGTAATGTCGTCAGAAAAATAAGTGTAATTTTAACAATAATATGCCTCACATGTACAGATCACAGTGAACCTACAAATACACAAAACATTTAGTAATAGTTACAATTTTGGTAAAAAAAAAAAAAAAAAAAAAAAAAAAAGCACTTATTTTCTTAAGACTGGTATAGTAAGTATTCTTTTAATACATTCAAAGTCATTTTAAATTAATGGGAAAAGCACAAATGTGGATGTACATGGTTTTTTTTTCAATTGATTGAATTGGGTTCGGCTTTGAGATGCTTTTAAGGAACATTGTTGTTATAGTTTTAGTACCTTTTAAAACAATGGTGATGTTTTATGTGTATGTTCTTATCAGTTTTAAGTTTGTTTTTAGTGCTGACTTTCATTGTGTTTATGTTTATTAGTGTGGATGTATGGCTGTGATTTCCATTTTGTGGAACTTCTGCTGCTGTCTTAGCCAGGACACTGTTGGAAAAGGGATTTTTAATCTCAATGAGTTTTTTTTTCCTCGTTAAATAAAGGTAATAATAATAATTAAAAATAGACATATCAGGTTGTTCACATATTTTGTGAAAGTGTAGTTTATAAATGTCAACATCTTTATGTAAGTTTACTTTTTTACACCAAAACAAAGAGAAACTGATCTGCCTTGGCAGAGGTCTGCGCTCTACAAGTGCTTTTCTAGAAAAGAGAGTGCAGGCCTCAGCCCCACCCCCAATCACCACCAAAATTTAAGCATTTGTTCCTTGTGCCAGTATCAACATTTCCTGAAATTTTCATCCAAATCCGTCCATAACTTTTTGAGTTATCTTGCTCATGGACAGACAGAAAAAAACATGTGGGGGGGGGGGATACTGATCTGCCTTGGCGGAGGTCTTCGCTCTCCGAGTGCTTTTCTGGTTTTGGACATGCACCACCTTGGGTTTGCATGCTCATACGCCGCCGCCACTTTGTACGTTAATCATAGCGTCATGTAAACATGGATATTAATGGAATATTCATTTTTATTCTTCATTTTATTTTAAACAGCCCAGTAGGAGTAATGGGTGGATATTTCTCCGAATACAAAATCCTTAGTATTTTGTGTGTGTAACTGTAATCGTCGTCACTGTGTTTTCGTGCTTTGTCTGATTTTGGCACCGATTTTCGCGACTTTCACTGAACATCTTGTGTGTCTGTTTCCTCCCTCTCACTCGTCTCTGCTCAGACACTCTTTGTCTTCATGCTTCTGTGACCATGTGTGTGTGTGTGTGTGTGTGTGTGTGTGTGTGTGTGTGTGCCTCCTCCTTTGGTCGGGTTGTTCTTTTTAGCTATTTCTGACCCTGCTCTGCCTCTCTGTACTCGGTCCCAGTCTCTCCAGTTCCCGTCCCTGTTATTCCAGATGGGCCTGCCTCCATATCAGGCTGCTAATGAGGTGCTACTGTTCATTCTGGGGCTCTTTGAACGGAGGGCCAACCATTTAACCCCATCCACTGCACTCTTTGACCCCCGTATATTTTTAGACTTCACCTCATTTCATGCTGCATCTACATCTATGTGTGGTTACCCCTGAGCAATGTTCCACTCATGTATAAAAAAAAAAAGACAACAATACTCAGCAAATATCTACGACGGCGTATTAGGGCCACATAAGAAAACAAAAATGGTTGTCACTACGAAAATAAAGTTGTAATATTTGGAGAATAAAGTCATTATATAATGAAAATAAAGTCTAACCCACTCATCGAATAATGGAGAACTTGGAATATTTTGTGAAGTTCTACTTTGATTTGGGGTTTAAGCACAAAGGCCAAATACAGAGCCTGTTAGCCCCGCCCACCATCAACACATCACACTGGGTTACAAAAAAAATGTTTTTTTGCAAGTTGTCTAGGTTTTTTCAACTGAATTAGGACCATTTTGCACCGCTAAATCCAAAAATGACATCTGTTTTTCTCAATCAGGTCAGGTTTTTTTGCTAATTTGATTTTGAAAAATTTGATCTCTCACAAAATTGATTACATTTTTGTGACTTTATCAGTTGATTTTTTTATATAGTTCTCACCCAAAATAGGTTTTAAGAGAAAAAAAATCATTTTCTGACAGGATTCCTGTTAGGTACAATGGTGTATTCACCGCAGATGTAGCAGAATACGTCAGGCTGATTTTTGCAAGATCTTCTAGTCGAAGCCATTTCATTCACCTGTAATATTAAAACAAACATTAATCATAAATTGGCAAAAGTAAAATCTTCAGAACTCGTTTATTGCAAGAAATATGAAAGAATTTTGTATCATATGATGTGAAAATGCCCATAAATGTTAGCAAAAATGTTAAAAAGCCAATATGTAGCATAGTTCAGAAAGTTGACCTGATTGAGCAAAATTAATGTGATTTTTGGATTCAGCACACCAAAATGATCCTAAATCAGCTCAAAAAACTTCAACAATAAATTTGTTCTTGACCAGTGTTATCATTAGTTTAAGGAACGGGCATTAAACATGCGGCCTGGGGGCCAAAACCGGCCCGCCAAAGGATCCAATCTGGTCCCTAGGATGAATTTGTGAAATACAAAAATTACACTGAAGATATCAATAATCAAGGAAGTTAAAAATCATTTTAGGTCAATTCAACCTAAAGTGGATCAGACTAGTTAAATTTTATTAGAATAACCTATAAATAATGAAAACTGGACATTTTCCTTTTTGTTTTAGTTTAAAAAAGTAAAATAAAAAAAAAATAAAAAAAAAAGTTATATTCACAGACTATCCTTTTACAAAAACATATTAATATCCTGAACAAATATGAATAATCTGAAATGTCTTGAGAGAAGTATGTGGAATTTTATACAATATTCTGCCTGTTGCTAAATCTTTAAGTTGTGATGCACATGTATAAATGATCAACTTTGGCGTAATATTATTAACATTGCACTTTTTTTCTGAAATATTTTCAGGTTGTTCATATTTGTTCATATTACGTTCAAGTACGGTTTGTAGGTGTAAACATTTTCATAATGGAATTTGACTTTTTTCACTCAAAAACATAGAGAAAACTTTGGAGTTGACATTATTTATCAGTTCTTATGATATTATTTATATTATTTTACTGGTCCGGCCCACTTTAGATCATATTAGGCTGAATATGGCCCCTGAACTGACAGGAGTGTGACACCCCTGGTCTAAGGACTTTGAAGTGAGTTTGCAGGTTTGGGTTTGTTTTGTCGTAAGAACTGAACTGATTTGTAGCGAATTGCCTCTTTTGTGGAGGAGAAACTGATGAAGTGGTCGGCTGCAGGGCTATCAGTAGTTACACCAGAGAACTATACAGAGAGGGTTTGTTGTTTCTAAAGAAACTGTGGGGATTCTACTCCAAGTTTTGGAGTCCAACAGAAGTAAAAGCTGCTGCTTCACTTGTTGCATTTGAAGTAAAACCGGAAACTCTGTCGAATTTTCAAAAAATTACAACTTTAATCTCATAAAAGTACGACTTTATTCACATTGGGTATGGTTACATGATGTGTTTTTTAACCCTTTCATGCATGAATTGTGAGAACCTTAGTCAAGATTATTTTTGGAGTGTTTTTATTCCTCCTTAGCCATGAAAAAAACAATGTGATCGAGTTATTTTTTTTTCCTATGGAGTTACAAAAATATCCATGAATTTAATCTTTGAAGTAAAGAAACATGTTTAAAACCCAATATCAGAAAGTGATATGAAAACAATGAAATAAAAACATTTTTAATGCTGCTAATCTGATGTCTTCTCACATTTTAACATATTCTAATGCTAGTAATTACTCACTTCATGGAAATAATATGCAAAAAAAAAACCTTTTTGTCTAACAAATAACAACTGATTTACAGTCAAACATGTTACTGCAGATCAGGTTTATCAAGAACAGCAAAGTTACATCAACCTTTTCATGCATAGTGGTCACTCCAGTGGATAGTGTCAAGTTAGGCAGAGGTCAGGGCCCCACAGGTCACACCAGGCACCAGAAGGCCTCATAAAGAAGTGTAACACCCAGCATTTTAACCAATGTTAAGTACAGCTTAGTATTAAAAAGATGATTTGAACTGATGTATTGCATTAAATTAGATATATGTAATGTGATCAATAAGTATAGCTAAGAAAAGAATGTTTAAATAAATGTTGATTCATTTGTGACTACTGTGTGTAGAGGAGACAAGTTGAGACATGTTAAAGCAGTGAAGGGACATGTTAGGACAAAATCCAGCAGAAAAGGAGAAGTAAAGTAAGCAGCACCGAGCCATCTGCAGCTGAAGCTAACTGATAACGTTAAGAAAAGAGAAGTGACATAAACAATAGGCTATTTTCTGCACCCAAAACTGGTCAAGACCGGTGAAAAAGGGAAGTTCTACTAGAGGCATTTAGACATTACTCATCTATCAATGAAGTCAACTGTCTAGGCATCAATGAGGTAATGCCTAGAGTTTGGTTAAAAACCAGAACCGCTATTATAGCATTTTCAGAAGTGCAAGACGCTCTAAGAAGTTGCGTGCCCTACGTTGTAAAACGTAGAGAAGATAACTCTGAGCGATGCTCTTTTGAGACCAGAAGGGAGCGTGGCAGATTGGCCTCGGAGTTAATCTTACTTCTCAAATAATGCTGGAGGTTCATCTGATAGAATAACTTTGCATCGACGGATCGAACTTTTAAAAGCAAAGACCTATTTCTTCAGATGACAAAGGACCAAAGACTCTTAAAGGCAAGAACTGTATTTTAAGAGCTTTTACCACCTTTTGGGGAACATTTGCCGACGGACCATCTGTTTAACAGACTTTTGGTATTTTTCTCCACTTTGGCCCGGACTGGAAAGGAAGAAGAATTTTTACATTTTCTTATTTCTTTTATTTTACCCAGTATTTTAAGACAAACTCGGCAGCCCTGATCAAGCTGTTGAGGTTGTCTTTGCAAATTAAATTAATTTTTACCTTTTGACTTTTTACAGTAATTAGATTAAATTTGGTTTTTTGATTTTTCTACATTTATCCAATTTCTTCTTGACTTTTTCCTATTTAGGTTTTTTGATATTGATTAAGCTTTAATTTTTGATTTTTACTTTTCTAAATACTCCGGTTTTGTAACTTTTTCCGATTAATACTCGGTAAGTGATAATCCTATTTTTCTAAATTATACAATTGTTTATTTTTACTAGGTTAGACCTTTTTCTATATTTAGTTGTAATTACTATTTTTACCTTTTCACTTATTGGACTCTTTTTCTAATTTTACAAATTCTTTAGGAATTTAAGTCTTTTCAGACAACTTTATAGTTTAAAGAAGTTTTCTATTTTTATTCTTATTCGGATGTTTTTGTCTGATTAAGTGAATTTTTACGAATTTATCCTAATGGATTCTTTTTCCAATTCTTCAGTTCTTTATGAATTTGAATCTTTTTCAATAAGCTTTTTGAAGTCATTAGTTCTTATTTCCATTTATCCGATTTTTCTCGGGTATTGGATTTTCTACGAATTCAGTCTATTCGACTTGTTAATCTAGATTGATTTTTGGATTCTAGTTTTATAGTTTTACTTTTCCAATTTAACCGGATTTACAACACTTTCTAATTTTTGATCTTTTTACCAATTCGTGATTTTTCCTTTTACAGAAGTTAGAGAAATAATTATTCTTATTTGAGAACTTTTCCAATTTTGATTTTCTTTCAATTTTTGATTGAAGAAAAGAGACTTTCAACACCATTCTATTTTTATGTTTTCCTTCCCCTTGACGACATCAAGCGAGGCAACAATTAGGGACATTTTCACAAGGCTGAACTGTGGGTTGAGAGATTACAACAGGGATTGCGTTGAAGTAAGGAAAATTGAGGACAGTTTAGGTTTAATAAACAGGATATTGATTTATGGTTTTAGAAGTTCAGTTTAATGATTTAATTAGGGATTAATTGATTGATGATTTATGTATATGCTTTGCTTTGCTAAAATTGCCTACAATAAATTTATAAAAAGTAAATTCTAAATTCTCCTTGAGTTATTTCCCTGTGTGACATATGTTGGTGAATGTAAAACGTTAGGTTTATTGTGTGCATAACATCAAAAGTCTCAAAGGTCCTGAAAGTATTTTAGCCTTTATCCACCTACTATTTTATGTCCCGAAAGCCTATTTTCCTGGCTTTTAAATTATTACCTGTCATGTAACAAGTGCACTAATCCATGTGGAACAGCTCCCAAAAACCAACTGGACTGGTATTATTACTGACCACAGAGTGGGTTTCTCCTGGCAGTTCTGGTACCAGGGTTAGCGGGGCAGAGGTTGGGATTAAAGGTAGTTAGAAGACAGGCGAGTGTTCCAAAATAAGTTCAGCTGAGTAGTACCTCTTCGGGTTAGTTCGTGAGGGTAAGACCCCAGTTCAGACACGAGAGGTCAGGACCCTATTTAGACGGAGAGCTGAACCACGGTAGTAACCGGAGGATTAACAATAGCTTTTTGTTTTTTTGTTTTTTTACACATATCTTTATTAAAGTTTTAAGACACTATATCTTTTCTGACATGAATTGGTAACATTATGTAGATCTCTCCTGAGCATAAACCCCCAGAATCACAAGCCCTCCCCATAGTTTTCACACAATTTATCAGAAAATACATGTTTCTATGGGTTAAAAATTAAATGTGTGGTGTCCAGCTGAGTGGACATTTTTAAAACTTCATGAAAAATAGGTTCATAAGAATTCTTTTTTTTTTTTTTCATTATTATTTTTTTTAATGTATTTTTTTTTTATTTTTAAAATTATTTTTATTATTATAATTTTTTTAAAATTTATTTTTCAGAAGAAAATTTTCAGTCGCATTGTTTTTTTCATGCTTAAAGAGGAATAAAAGAACTCAGAAAAAAAATTTGATTAAGGTTCTCATAATTCGTGCTTGAAAGGGTTAATATGATCTAAAGTGGGTCAGACCGGTAAAATACTATCATAATTATCTATAAATGATAACAACGGCACAGTTTTCTCTTTGTTTTAGTGTGAAAAAGTAAAATTACATGAAGATGTTGACATTTCTACACTATACTTTCACAAAATATGGGAACAACTTGAAATGTCTTTATTATTATTATTATTATTATTATTATTATTATTATTATTATTATTATTACCTTTATTT